>NC_091472.1:5152882-5342882 GCF_036971445.1 Narcine bancroftii
TAGGCAGAGTAGATGTGGCAAAGTTGTTTCCCAGGGTGGGGGAAGGGGGGGGGGGTAGTCCAGGACAAGAGGGCAGAACTTCAGGATTGAAGGGCACCCATTTAAAACAGAGATGCGGAGGATTTTCTATAGCCAGAGAGAGGTGAATCTCTGGAATTTGCTATCTTGGGTAACTGTGGAGGCCAGGCTGTTGGATGAGTTTAAGGCAGAGTATCCGAATTGTCAAGGTATCAGAGGTAATGGGGAGAAGGCAGGGGAGTGGGCTAAGTGGGAGGATGGATCAGTTCACAAAGGAATAACGGAGTGGACTTGATGGGCTGATTGGCCGTCTTCTGTTCCTCTATCTAATGGTCTTTTAGACTTACTGAATTAGTATTTACAAAGTGTTCCTACACCAACAGCTCCTCCACTTCGCCATTCTTATTCCCTGAAACAGAATGAAGTACTGGTAGGCTTCATAAAACCTTGTTGGATGCATTTTTACAAATTCCACTACATCCAATTTCCTTACATTGAACCAATCCCAGTCAACCACAGGATAGTCAAAATCTTTCACAACACCTACATGGTTTTTTAACACCCCACCATTATTCATCTGCAGTTTTGTTCTGACGATTGGGAGGCCTATCGTATAATCTGAATAAAAGGATCGCCCGTTTCTTCTCTCCAAGTTCCACCCATTGGCCTCTCCCTCTAAGGTATCCTCATAGACCACTGCCACCATCAGTGGACTCTCCCCTTTGCCTTTGTTCAGCCTGAAACTTCTATGTCCTAAAAAAATTCAGTTGCCCATTCTGTTTTTGCCTCAAACATGTCTTGTTTTGGTGATTCATCAGGTGTGAATGTGGAAGTAGTAAAATGGATTTAACAGTGGCTGGATGGGAGATGCCAGAGGGTGATGGTGAAGAACTGTTTGTTGGGTTGGAGGTTGGTGGCTAGTGATGGGCCTCAAGGATCTGTACTGGGTCCATTGTTGTTTGTCATATACATTAATGATTTAAATGAAAAGGTGGTAAATTGGATTAGTAAATATGCGGATGATACTAAGATAGGCGGTGTTGTGAATAGTGAGGAAGTTTTTCAAATCTTGTAGAGAGATTTGGGCAAGTTAGAGAGTGGGCTGAAAGTTTGCAAGTGGAGTTTAATGCTGAAAAGTGTGAGGTGCTACATTTTGGTCAGACTAATCAAAATAGGACATACATGGTGAATGGTCGGGCGTTAAAGAATGCAATTAAACAGAGAGATCTAGAATAATGGTCCACAGTTCCCTGAAGGTGGCATCTCAGGTGGATAGGGTAGAGAAGAAGGCCTTTGGAATTCTGGCCTTTGTAAATCAGAGCATAGAGTAGAAGAGTTGGAAGATGATGTTAAAATTGTACAAAACATTCATGAGGCCAAATTTGGAATCTTATGTTCAGTTCTGGTCACCAAATTATAGGAAAGATGTGAACCAAATAGAAAGAAGATTCACCAGAACGACACCTGGGTTTCAGCATCTAGGTTAGAGAGAAAGGTCTTTATTACTTGGAGCGAGGAGGGCTGAGGAGGGATTTGATAGAGGTCTTTAAAATTTTGAGGGGGATTGACAGAGTAGATGGGGATAGACTTTTTCCATTGAGGTTGGGGAGATTTAAACTAGAGGATATGAGCTGACAGTCAGGGGGAAAAAGTTTAGGTGCAACAGAAGGGGAAGCTTCTTTACTCAGAGAGCGGGGTCTGTGTAGAATGAACTTCCAGTGGAGGCAGGGTCAATGTTATTTTTTTAGGAAAAACTTGGAGAGGTATATGGATGGAGAGGGTATGGAGGGTTATGGGCAGAGTGCAGGTCAGTGGGACTAGGAAAGTGTAAGAGTTTCGGCCTGGACTAGGAGGGACCCAATGGCCTGTTTCCATGCTGTATTTGTGATATGGTTTATATCTCACCTGCAAAGCTCCTTGCATTAAAGTCGATGTAGTTGAGTGTGAGACCCATCTCATCCTTCCTCAACTGTCCAACTCTTCTTCCTGTCTGAACATGTCCATTCTATTGTAGACATGTAATTCTAGCTCCCCATAACCCCATCCTCCTGACTCACTAGTTTAAATTTTTCCGACCAGCACAAGCCAACCCACCTGCAGGGATCCTGGTCCTTGAACTAGAAATAAAAATGTCAAAGCAGTGTTTCTTCTATGAATTCTATAATTGTATCAGCAACAAACAATGATTCACTCTACAGACAAGAGGAGGAAAATCTCGTGTTGTGGTGCAAGAAATACAACCTGTCTCAATGTGGACAAAACAAAGATGATCGTGGACTTCAGGAGGACCATGAACAACCACCCTCCACTCCACATCAACAACTCTGTAGTAGAGAGAGTGGAGAGCACCAAGTTCCTCGGAGTTCACTTCACTAGTGACCTATCATGGACACTCAACATCTCCTCACTTGTCTGGAAGATGCAACAGCGACTGAACTTTCTGAGAAGACTGAAGCGGGCAAGGCTACCAGCCGCCATCATGTCAACCTTCTACAGGAGCTCTATCAAGAGCACCCTGTCCGGCTGCATTACGGTATGGTACGGTGGCTGCAGAGAAATGGATCAGAGGTCAATCAACAGAGTGGCAGAGAGGATCACTGGGGCCTCCCTTCCCCAATCGACGTGATCTATTGGGATCGTGGTCTAAAGAAGGCACGCAAAATCGTCGAGGGCCCCTTCCACCTTGCACTCAGCATCTTTCAGCTGCTCCTGTCGGGGAAAAGATTGAGGAGTGTCAGAGCCAGCTCCACCAGGCTGAAGAAATTTTCTCCCCACGGGCTGTGAGAATGCTGATCAACCATCCATGACTGTCATTTGTACAAAACAATATTTATTTGTATCGATAAAATAATTGTCCTGCATATGTATTATTTGTCTGTTTGTTTGGCTACATCTGGTTGTGTGTCTGTGTGCTTTGCATCGAGGACCGGAGAACGCTGTTTCGTCGGGTTGTACTTGTACAATCAGACGAAAATAAACTTGAATAGTTCAACAACTTTCCCACAGTATAGCTTTGATGTGTTCCAAGTGTCTACCTGAAAAGTGAAAGGATTGTCACCATGTGAACAACGTCATGTGTCAAAGATAGTGATGAACACGCAAGGAGGAAACATGTGCTGACACTGGGTCTTTGAACTGGAATGCTCTCACCACTATGGCTAATCAAAACAGGAATGCCTCTTGAAGATGTTTGATCATAAATCAGAACAGACCAATTGCCCAGGCTTGACTTTGAAGTCAAATGTGAATCCCCAAATGCACAATATATGGCTCAGTAAAAGATAAAAAGGATTCAGAGGTGATGAATTATGAAGAATGATTAATGGAAAAGTTATTTTAGGATTAAAAAAAAAAGGCCAATTTGACCATATGGTGGGACACAAACTGATCTCAACTGCTTCGACCTATAATCCAAATTGTAAAATCACTAGCTAATTATTTCATAGAACGAAGAACATTACCGAACAGTACAGGCCTTTCAGCCCACAATGTTCTGACAATCTACATAAACCTACTCAATAATCCAAAACTTCCCCACCCCTTGCATCTATCTCAGAATCAGAATTTCTTGTCGTGAACAAGTCGCGAAGTTCGTTGTTTTGCAGCAGCGTCACGGGGCGAACATTCACAAGAAAAATCAAAGCAAAATGCAAACTTAGATGATTTAATTTTTAAAAAAATGTAATTTTGATTTAGAGGTACAGCACGGTAACAGGCCATTTCAGCCCACGGGCCCGTGTCGCCCAATTACATCCGATTGACCAACACCCCCAGTAGGTTTTGAACGCTGGTTGCAAACCAGAGGCCCCGGGGAAAACCCACGCAGACACAGGGAGACAGCGCAGGATTTGAACCCTTGTGATCCCAGTCACCGGAGCTGTAACAGCTTTACATCAACCGTGCCGCCCTTTGTTGATGGGTTGCTCCAAAGTGTCTGTTTTCTACGGGCACAGCTTTCTGACTCTCTATTTGCCTTCCATTCCATCTTAAACTCACTTCCAGAAAGGAGTGCGATCAAATTTCTGGCCAGATGCATTTTCCATCTGGGAAAATGGAGGAGGCAGAGAGGGACACTCAATGACGCAGAGGCGATCCTGCCCATTAGTTAATGCAGGTTCAGCACATTGTTCAACCCTTGATATTAAATGACTTGGAAGAGATCTGCTAAAAATCAGTAAAGCAAAACATCAAGTCAACGTTCTGTGAAACATGGCAGATGGTGAATGCATCGCATGTAACAACCATCCACAAGCTTTCAAAAAACACATGCCTTTCTAACCGCGAGCAAATCCCAAGCTAAATACCAGACTCCTTCTTTGCTACTGGGAGTTCCCTATTACCTTTAATCCAGGCATTATTCATGGACAGAAGCAGAAAGATGTTTTAATAGGGCACTTGTCCAATAAAGAAAGAAAGAAAATAAAGTTTTGACAAAAGGGAAAGGCTCCCCCACATTTTTTTTCATTTTTCCAGTCCACCCAACCTCCGAAAGCGACTTTCCTTTCCCGTTACCTTGCAGATCCTTTTCTCCTGTGAAAGGCGCAAGTTTGGAACAGAGGTTGTCAAGGTTGACGAGTTCCAGGAATTTCTTGGTTGTAATCTTTGAAACATTTCAGTAATCTTTGAAACATTTCAGCCCATTCAAGGGTGAGTCTAACACCTGCTCCCAACAGTGAAGCAATGTGGTAGGACAAGCCTTTCGCTGTTGTGCACATCTTCATGTGTTTCTGATCAGAAGAAGTTTACCAGAACTCTATCAAAATGATATTGTGTTAATGAAATAAATTTACTGAAAGATAAATTGAGGATGTTTTTTGTTTTAAAGCCAGGATTGGGCAGGACGGTTGGCGTAGCAATTAATGCAACATCTTTACCGCCCAAACATCTATGCCTAAAGATCTTTTACTTATGATTGGAGCGTTGTTTGGTCAGCCGATATTTAATGTCATAAATGTCCTTGAGGAGGGTGTGTTGACTGAATTATGATGAAAATAATCCCATCCTACAGAGAGTTGCAGGACTTCATCAGTGAGTTGTTTGCAGGTGGACTTAGGCGATGGGACTCCCATCTGCTTTGTCCCCTTTCCTTGCTATTTGGCAGTGGTGGCACAACTGGGCCATGGCCTGCTAAAATCTACGTTGCACGTAGAATACATTGTAACTATTGGTATGTCGACGGAGTAAACTTGTAATAACAGTTGATTTTCTCCTATTGACTGGAACTCTAAGTGTTAAATGGCTGGAAAGGATAGAGTTGGTTAAATATGTTCAGGAAATGTACCTAAATCAATATGTAGAGGTCTCAGTGAGAGAGAGTGCAATAGTCAAGTTTATGATCATCTGATTGTACAACGAAACAGCGTTCTCCGGTCCTCAGAGCAAAAAACACACAGACACTCAACCAGACATAAGACAAACAATATAGAGGCAGGACAAGGTTTTCATCTATGTACATAAATAAGTAAATATTGTTATGTACATATGAGAGTCTCGGAGGGTTAGTGTGGACAGTTCCTTTGGTCGTTCAGCGTTCTCACTGCCCGTGGGAAGAAGCTGTTCCTCAGCCTGATGGGGCCGACTCTGATCCTCCTGGATCTCTTCCCCGATGGGAGCAGCTGAAAGATGTTGTGTGCAGGGTGGAAGGGGTCCTCAATTATTTTGCGCGCCCTCTTCAGTCAACAATCCCAGTAGATCGTGTCGATTGTGGGGTGGGAAGGAAGACCCCAGTGATCCTCTCTGCCGCTCTTATGGTCCTGTGGATTAACCTCCGATCCATTTCTCTGCAGCATCCGTCCAACACCGTGATGTAGCCGGCCAGGACGCTCTCGATAGAGCTCCTGTAGAAGGTTGACATGATGGTGACTGGTTGCCTTGCCGCTTCAGTCTTCTCAGGAATTGCAGTCCTTCCTGAAAATACTGGATCTCCTAAAAGGGAATGAGACAGGACAGGTGATAGAGGAGTTGGCAGAGAAATACTTCGTGTTCATAATGCCATCAGTTTTAAGGTAATTATGGGCAAAGATAGGTCTGGACCTGGGATTGAAATTCTAAATTGGAGAAAGTCCAATTTTCAGGGACAATTGCTGCAGTCGATGAAGAGTAGTCGTGTGAGTGAACTGCTGTTTTCGAGGTGACCCAGAGCTGGGTGGAGAGCCAGCGATATTGCATCTGCCGTGAAGAGATTGTGACGATAGGCGAATTGCAGCGGGTCAAGATCTTTGCTCAGGTCCGTATTAATTCTGGCCATGACCAGCCTCTTGAAGCATTTCATCACAGGAGAAGTTAGCGCTGACGGGCAGTAGTTGTCGAGGCAGCCCACACTACTTCGTGATTTACTCAGGGCCAAGGACTGATCCTTTGGGCATTCCACTGGTAAATATCTTTTGAGGCTGTTTTCTCTCTGATAACTTTTTTCAATCCATGCTGACATCTTATCCTGTGTGCCAGCTCTTTCAGTGGCACCTTCTTAAATACCATTTGAAAATGCAAAATTATGGCATCACAGGTTCCTTCTATCGATCCATCCAAGAACTCCAGTCAGTTTTTCAAACAATTATATTTCACAAAATAACTATTAATATTTAGTAACCACCTTGTAGATTGATGCAAAACATTGATGAAACTTATCTGCTATTTCCTGTTCTTAGTACCCCACTTTTTCTCTCTAGAAACTCCTACTTTACCCAGAGACCCTGTTTTCTACTCATCCACAGAAGGCTTTGTTATTTATTTTCATACTACTTGCCATAATCATAATGTCTCCAACTTTCCCGTTTACTTCCTAACTTTTATTCATTGCACACGTTCCACTCCTTATGCCTGTCCGAGGCAAATCCAGTGCCGCTGAAGGGACCCTCTCTTACTACTCTATTGTTAGGGCCACTGGGCAAAGTTCACAGTGACTCCTTGTTTGCCTGATGGTAGGAAAAGATGAAATATCTCATATATATTTCATTGCTATGTGACAAGAAAATCCACCTTGATTCTTGAACCTTAGCTTATTTGCTCCAAACACCCAGATTTGTCTTCCATCTTCCCTTTCCAAATGACCTTTATTCAGGTTAGATACCTTAATTATGGACCCCAAGTGTTTGATTCAAAATGTATCTACAATATTGTGATCACTCTTTCCAAGGGGATCCTTAGCTAGACCATCTTTTATGAATCCTACTATATTATACATGAACAAGCCCAAGATAAAAACTTCCACATGAGTACCATGGAGAACATTCTGTCTGGCTGCATCATCTCCAGTACAGAGGTACTACCACTCAGGACAATACGAAAGTCCAGAGGGTTGTTGACTCAGCCTGCGACATCTTGGACACCAGATTTCACTCCATCGAGGATATCTACATGAGGTGGTGTCTTACAGCAGCCTCCATCCTCAAGGACCCCCCCCCCCCCACCATCCAGGCCATGCCCTCTTCACACTTAAAGACGAACATCTAGTAGCACAATTTTGTCAGGTGGTTTATATAAATGTTCGCCCGGTGACGCTGTTGCAAAGCAACAAATTTTGTGACTTGTCCATGACAATAAATTCTGAACTTCTTGTTCAGAAACTGTAACAAATTTCTCTGACAATCCCTGACAAACTCCATTAATTCCTCTTGTGACAGACAATAGATATGTTTTTGGGAGATAAATTGGGGCAGGATTTTTTTTTAAGTGTAGGTCATATACAAACATTTTAAAACAGATCTTAAATAAAATACTGGAGCTCTGCTCATTTTAGACATGGCAGGGCCAACAGCCTTTGGAGCATGCCCAAAGACCTCACTAATGGATTGTTGTTTACAAAAAGACAACAGATGGTACCTCAGTTGTTGAAATCCTGGAACAGATATCTCTCTGCAAACCTCCAAAGAACCTCCTGAGCAGTAAACATTTACCTTTCGAGCACCAAAGCCTGGTGAACTTTATACATGTTAAATTCTGTGCACAGGATAAGAATTACCTGCAACCAGAGAACTTGGAAGAAGGAGAAGTGAGATTGGACTGTGAACCAAAGAACTTTTCTTAAATTTACACAAACATTACATACACTTAGAAGTAGAAAGGGGGTTAAGGTTAATTAAGTCAATAGAGATAAGTTAAAGTTTGATTCCATTTTCATATTTAAAGATAATTAAAAACAACTTTTGTTTAAGTTACCATTTGTCGTGGTGAATATCTCTTGCTGTTGGGTTTTGGGGTCCTTTGGACTCGTAACAACGGTAACAGGCCATTTAGACCCACAAGCCCGTGCCGCCCAATTGCACCCAATTGACCTACAATCCCCGGTATATTTCGAAAGGGTGGGAGGAAACTAGAGCCCACCCCGGGGAAAACCCATGCAGGCACAGGGAGACCATATCAACTCCTTACAGGCAGCATGGGGTTCAAACCCCGGTCCTGATCGCTGGAGCTGTAACGGTGTTATGCTGACCGCTACCACCAATGTTGCTGCCCTCTAATAGATTATTATTTATAATTATATATTACTTATGTTTTCGAACCAAGTTTAACCTGTTCAGTACACAGGCAGATGCTCATTTAATTTGCTGTAGAAACACTCTGAAATGCTGGAGGAACTCGGCCAGTCTTTCAGCGCCCATAGGAGATGAAGATATATTGCTGATATTTTTGGCCTGAGCCCTTTTTCATGGAGTAAGCAGAATGGGCAAAAAAGCAGGAAACCTCAGTGCGGTGATACAACCACTACACTGGCCTCATTCCTACCAGCCTCCTGCAGGGGGAAAACACTGTACCTACAGGTAGACAACCTGGGAGGCTGGCCCCACCTGTTGGCTGTCAATCACTGGCCCATATAAAGACTCGAGCCAGCCCCTTCAGGGGACAATTCGGATGTGGACCCAGCAAAGATACTAAGACTGGTGTTCAAAGTTTAAGCTAGTTAAAGCCTGTAGAGAATTGATTATGTCTGTGTGAAAGGAGACAGTGAAAAGGGAAAGAGACAGAGGTGGGGGAAGAAGTGAGCTGGGTAGTTTTAATGAAAACTAGAGAAGTCAATGTCAATGCCATCCGGTTGGAAAGTTCCCAGTTGGAAGTTGAGGTGTTGTTCCTCCAATTTGCTGGTAGTCTCAGTCTAGCAGTGCACGAGTCCATGGACAGACATGTCATCAAGGGTGGGGAATTGAAAGGGGTGGTGAATGGGAGATCCACGCTATGGTGGCAGACAGAGCTGAGATGTTCAATGAAGTGATCTCCCAGTCTGCGTCCAGTCTCTCCACTGTAGAGGAGACCACCGCGGGAGCACTGGGTGCAGTAGATAATGACCCCTGCAAGTGAAATGTTACTGCTTTAATTTGCTAGGTTCTCTCTTTTCTCCCACATAACTAAATGTTTCAAAACATCTGGAAACAAGAAAGGATTTGAGTAGTACAGTAGTTTCTACATAGTTGAGTTTTGGGGCCTCATGAAATTAAATGAATTACTCCCACAGTGGGTCTAGGCATTGAAAATTGTTGGCTTTGAGAGGCTTGGGTGCATTCCAGTGGAGAATTGATACATCATAAGTTTTTTGACACTTTGCACATTTAAAATTCAGTACAATTGGCAAAAGGAATTTGTAACATGGATGCAGGTTACACACAGTTATTGTACCTCAAAAAATAGACTCAACATCGTGGGCTGAAGGGCCTGTGTTGTGCTGCAGTGTTCTATGGTCTATGAAAAATTCTTCAGATTTTCCTCCTGCACTTTTGCTCTACTTTCAATGTTGAAAGGTCCACGTCACCTCCCAGCCACATCTCATTAGTAGTTAAGTCGGAAAATCTGGGAAGGAGGAACATTTTCAAATGATCCAAGAGAAGAGAGAGACCTGGAAAAATTGGGCAAAAAATACAATCGTCTAGAAATTGAAAAAAGTCCATTAAAGTGGTGCCACAAGGGATTTGCAAATGTTGCGTGAGGCCTGTCTCTGGTGATATTCCATTGCAATATGAGATGAAAGGCAGTGTGGATGGTGGAGAATCGTGAGGCCTCTCCATCGGGAACCAACTCGGAAGTCACATCACCTCAGAGTTCAGGTTTCAGATTTATTGTTAGAGATGACATCACATTTATTGTTATACATGACATCACATATAACCCTGAGATTCCTTTTCCTTGTGGGCGCAGCAGAATTACCACTAATTGGTCATGCAAAAAAATAATCTGTACACAGTGTAAAAAAAGAACTGTAAACAGATAACAAATGTAAACACACGGACTGTGCAATACCAGAGAGAACAAAACAATGAAGTGCGCAGGTAGAGTCCTTAAATGAGTCCTTGATTGAGTTTGCCATTGAGGAGTCTGATGGTGGAGGGGGAGCAGCTGTTCCTGAACCTGGTGGTGAGAGTCTTGTGGCCCCTAGACCTCTTTTCTGATGGCAGCAGCGAGAACAGAGCATGGGCTGGGCGGTGTGGGTCCTTGATGATCGCTGCTGGAATTAAAAAGTTTGAAAACCACTGTTTTAAACAAGATGTGCTCCACACCAGGGTCATGCCTAGCGCGGAATGCCACACTGACCACCGGCTGGTTCGCTGCAAGCTCAACCTTCACTTCAAGCCAAAGCCCAGGAACAATAAAGCCCCCAGAAAGAGGTTCAATGTTGGAAAACTGCAGTCAGACGAAGCGAGAGGAAACTTCCAGGCAAACCTCAAAGCAAAGCTCGACGTTGCAACCCGCCTCACGGACCCGTCCCCTGAAACCCTCTGGGATCAGTTGAAGACTACCATACTGCAATCCACTGAAGAGGTACTGGGCTTCTCCTCCAGGAAAAACAAGGACTGGTTTGACGAAAACAGCCAGGAAATCCAGGAGCTGCTGGCAAAGAAGCGAGCTGCCCACCAGGCTCACCTTACAAAGCCGTCCTGTCCAGAGAAGAAACAAGCCTTCCGTCGCGCATGCAGCCATCTTCAGCGCAAACTCCAGGAGATCCAAAATGAGTGGTGGACTAGCCTCGCCAAACGAACACAGCTCAGCGCGGACATTGGCGACTTCAGGGGTTTCTACGAGGCTCTAAAGGCTGTGTACGGCCCCTCACCCCAAGTCCAAAGCCCGCTGCGCAGCTCAGACGGCGAAGTCCTCCTCAGCGACAAGATCTCCATCCTCAACCGATGGTCAGAACACTTCCAATCTCTTTTCAGTACCAACCGCTCAGTCCAAGATTCCGCCCTGCTCCAGCTCCCTCAACAGCCCCTAAGGCTAGAGCTGGATGAGGTTCCCACCCTGGATGAGACATATAAGGCAATCGAACAACTGAAAAGTGGCAAAGCAGCAGGTATGGATGGAATCCCCCCAGAAGTCTGGAAGGCTGGCGGCAAAACTCTGCATGCCAAACTGCATGAGTTTTTCAAGCTTTGTTGGGACCAAGGTAAACTGCCTCAGGATCTTCGTGATGCCACCATCATCACCCTGTACAAAAACAAAGGCGAGAAATCAGACTGCTCAAACTACAGGGGAATCACGTTGCTCTCCATTGCAGGCAAAATCTTCGCTAGGATTCTACTAAATAGAATAATACCTAGTGTCGCAGAGAATATTCTCCCAGAATCACAGTGCGGCTTTCGCGCAAACAGAGGAACCACTGACATGGTCTTTGCCCTCAGACAGCTCCAAGAAAAGTGCAGAGAACAAAACAAAGGACTCTACATCACCTTTGTTGACCTCACCAAAGCCTTCGACACCGTGAGCAGGAAAGGGCTTTGGCAAATACTAGAGCGCATCGGATGTCCCCCAAAGTTCCTCAACATGATTATCCAACTGCACGAAAACCAACAAGGTCGGGTCAGATACAGCAATGAGCTCTCTGAACCCTTCTCCATTAACAATGGCGTGAAGCAAGGCTGTGTTCTCGCACCAACCCTCTTTTCAATCTTCTTCAGCATGATGCTGAACCAAGCCATGAAAGACCCCAACAATGAAGACGCTGTTTACATCCGGTACCGCACGGATGGCAGTCTCTTCAATCTGAGGCGCCTGCAAGCTCACACCAAGACACAAGAGAAACTTGTCCGTGAACTACTCTTTGCAGATGATGCCGCTTTAGTTGCCCATTCAGAGCCAGCTCTTCAGCGCTTGACGTCCTGCTTTGCGGAAACTGCCAAAATGTTTGGCCTGGAAGTCAGCCTGAAGAAAACTGAGGTCCTCCATCAGCCAGCTCCCCACCATGACTACCAGCCCCCCCACATCTCCATCGGGCACACAAAACTCAAAACGGTCAACCAGTTCACCTATCTCGGCTGCACCATTTCATCAGATGCAAGGATCGACAATGAGATAGACAACAGACTCGCCAAGGCAAATAGCGCCTTTGGAAGACTACACAAAAGAGTCTGGAAAAACAACCAACTGAAAAACCTCACAAAGATAAGCGTATACAGAGCCGTTGTCATACCCACACTCCTGTTCGGCTCCGAATCATGGGTCCTCTACCGGCACCACCTACGGCTCCTAGAACGCTTCCACCAGCGTTGTCTCCGCTCCATCCTCAACATCCATTGGAGCGCTCACACCCCTAACGTCGAGGTACTCGAGATGGCAGAGGTCGACAGCATCGAGTCCACGCTGCTGAAGATCCAGCTGCGCTGGATGGGTCACGTCTCCAGAATGGAGGACCATCGCCTTCCCAAGATCGTATTATATGGCGAGCTCTCCACTGGCCACCGTGACAGAGGTGCACCAAAGAAAAGGTACAAGGACTGCCTAAAGAAATCTCTTGGTGCCTGCCACATTGACCACCGCCAGTGGGCTGATAACGCCTCAAACCGTGCATCTTGGCGCCTCACAGTTTGGCGGGCAGCAGCCTCCTTTGAAGAAGACCGCAGAGCCCACCTCACTGACAAAAGGCAAAGGAGGAAAAACCCAACACCCAACCCCAACCAACCAATTTTCCCTTGCAACCGCTGCAATCGTGTCTGCCTGTCCCGCATCGGACTGGTCAGCCACAAACGAGCCTGCAGCTGACGTGGACTTTTTACCCCCTCCATAAATCTTCGTCCGCGAAGCCAAGCCAAAGAAGAAAGAATTGACTCGTCATGTGCATGGTTTCAGAACTCCAAAGGAAATGGGCCAACGACCATTTTTCTCAAGCAAAATATTTCAGTAACAATTGGGTCTGGAGCAGTGATTCTCAACCTTCCCTTCCCATCCACATCCCACCTTAAGCAATCCCTCACTAATCACAGAGCACCGATGGCCTAAGGATTACTTAAAGTGGTGTGTGAGCAGAAAGAAGAAGGTTGAGAACCACTGGGCTAGAGGGAAAATAAATGTTTGGAACGAAACAAATGGTGTAGTGCAAAACCTTTGGGGATGCGGGTCATTTGCAAGGTTGCGATTCAGGCAGTGGGGTTAATGAGGAGGAGATTGCAATTGGTAGTTGGTCAGGCAAGCAAGTAAATTCTTCTTTTTTGTTGATCTAACCAAAGAGGCAGGGAAGGAATATAAAATGTAAAACATGAACATGTAGACACTATGGTTGAAGTAAAAACTCAGCAGGTCAGACAAAGATGCATAACCAACGTTTCGAGAGAGAGCGCTTCATCACAGTATGGAAAATTGCAGTCAGGTGTCTGAACAATTTGGTGGAGGGGAGGAACGGTTCCACGGGCAGGAGGTAACAGGTGGACAAGGGAGGGAGGGCACAGCAGCGAGCAGGGGGGAGGAGGGATAGCTCTGCGAATGGAGAGTGAAGGGGATGAAGAGCTGGAAAAAAGACGACAAATAAAATAGAAAGGGAGAGATAATGACTAGCAGTTGGCACAACGCTGTTGCAGCGCCAGTGGTCAGGACTTGGATTCGGACCACACGCTGTCTATAAAGAGTTTGTACAGTCTTCCCATGACTGCATGGGTTTTCCCCGGGGGCTCTGGTTTCCTCCTACCATTTGAAACGTACCGGGGATTAAGGTTAATTGGGTATCAATTGGGCGGCAAGGTCTCAAAAGGGCCTGCTACCATGCTGTAGGTCTAAATTTAAATTAAAAAAAATATAAAAATAATTATAATTTAAAAGTTAAGTTTAAATTTAATCCAAAGAAGTCTATGTTCATACCATCCATTTGGGGAGTGCCCAGACAGAAAATAAAGCGTTGTTCCTTCAAATTGCAGGGGGTGGGGGGCTTGGTGGGATAGTGCAAGATATGGGTTGTACAGTCATTTTAATATTGTCAATGTTTTGGGGTAAATTATTTATCAGTTGGAATTTTCTTGGGCAGAGTTATTTGTTGAGATGTGATGATGAAACTGAAATGAGTTTCTCGTCATATAGCTCGGGCGGCCGATAGATCAGACAGGAGTCTGTGGGGCTGCAGAGGCAGTGAGAGCGTTGGAGGTGAATCTGGGGCACTCATTGTCACTGAAGGGGCTCCCTTTCTCCCTCACTGTAAGGGGCGCCAGGCATTACATTTTTGGGCTCCTTATTTAAGGAAGGATGTGCTGGCATTGGAGAGGGTTCAGAGAAGATTCACAAGAATTATTCCTGGATTATCATGTAAGGAACATTTGCCGGCTCCTGGACTCCTTGGAGTTCAGAAGAATGAGGGGGGGCCTCATAGCAGCATTTAAAATGTTGAAAGGCCTGGACAGAGCAGATGTGGTAAAGTAGTTTCCTAGGGTAGAGGAATCTGGGACAAGAGGGTACAACCTTAGGATTGAAGGGGGCACATTTAGAACTGTGATGCAGAGGAATTTCTGTAGCCAGAGAGTGGTGAAGTTCTGGAATTTTCCAACATGAGTGGCTCTCTTGTTAGGGAAAGTGAGGCCTGAAGTGTGGGCTGAAGGACCAGGTCAAGGAACTTGAGCTGCAACTCAATGACCTTACTCTGGTTAGGGAGAATGAGCTATAGGCAGGTGGTCACACAGGGGCCACGGGAGGAGGGGCAGTGGGTTACCGTTAGGAAGAGGAAAGGGAGGGGTCAGGTTCATGAGCAAGCTCCTGAGTCTGAAATCCTCAGAAATCGGTCCTCCACCTTGAGTACTGAGGAGGGGGATAGTCACACTGTGGTGGGCAGAGGTGTGGAGTCCACCTCTGTGACCCAGAAAGGTAGGGATGAAAGGAAAATGGCGATAGTTACAGAGGATTCAATGGTTAGGAGGACAGACAGAGGTCTTTGTGGACGCGATAAGGAAAACCAGATGGTGGTTTGCCTCCCCAGTGCTAGGGTCCGGGATGTGACTATGTACATTCAGAACATCCTAAAAGGGGAAGGTGAGGAGCCTGAGGTTGTGGTACATGTTGATACCAATGATGTTAGAAGGAAGGAGGAAGTGGTCCTGCAGAATGATTATAGGGAGTTGGGTAGGGAGCTTAAAAGGAGGACCACTAAGGGGGTAACCTCTGGATTGCTTCCTGTCCCACGTGACAGTGAGGGCAGAAATAGAATTAGGTGGAGGTTAAACATGTGGCTAAAGGGGTGGAGTAAGAGCCAGGGTTTCAAGTTCTTGGACCACTGGGACCTTTTTTGGGGAAGATGGGACCTATACCGTAATGATGTCACTGGCCACGGGGGTTGTGCCAAAGGATTGGAGGGTGGCACATGTGGTTCTGCTGTTTAAGAAGGGGTCCAAATGTAAACCTGGGAATTATAGGCCCGTGAGTCTGACGTCTGTGGTGGGCAAGTTGATGGAAAGTGTTCTGAGGGATGGTATTTACAAATATTTGGAGGTACAGGGATTGATAGGGAGTAATCAGCATGGTTTTGTCAGGGGTAGATCATGCTTGACAAACCTGATTGAGTTTTTCGAGGGGGTTACAAAAAAAGGTTGATGAAGGGAAAGCTGTGGATGTTGTCTATTTAGACTTTTGTAAAGCTTTTGACAAAGTTCCCCACAGGAGGTTAGGAAAAAAGGTGGAGGCATTAGGTATAAATGAGGAGGTAGTGAAATGGATTCAGCAGTGGTTGGATGGGAGGTGTCAGAGAGTAGTGGTAGAAAATTGTTTGTCCAATTGGAGGCCGGTGACTAGTAGAGTTCCTCAGGGATCGGTCCTGGGTCCACTATTGTTTGTTATATATATTAACGATCTAGAAGTAGGGGTGGAGAATTGGATAAGCAAGTTTGCGGATGATACAAAGATTGGTGATTTTGTGGACAGTGAGGAAGATTACCGTAGATTAAAATGTGATTTAGGAAGGCTGGAGGTGTGGGCTGAGAAATGGCTGATGGAATTTAATACAGATAAGTGTGACGTGTTACATTTTGGAAAGGCAAATCTAAATAGGTCATATGCATTAAATGGTAGACAATTGAGGAGTGCAGAGCAACAAAGGGATTTAGGAGTTGTGGTAAATAGTTCCCTCAAGGCTGATACTCAGGTAGATGGTGTGGTGAAGAAGGCATTTGGAATGTTGGCCTTCATCAATCGGAGTATTGAATTCAAGAGTAGGGAGGTTATGATGAAATTGTACAAGGCATTGGTGAGGCCAAATTTGGAGTACTGTGTACAGTTTTGGTCACCAAATTATAGGAAAGATATAAACAAAATAGAGAGAGTGAAGAGGTTCACAAGAACGTTGACAGGATTTCAGGGTCTGAGTTACAGGGAAAGGTTGTGCAGACTGGGGCTTCTTTCTCTGTAGCGTAGAAGATTGAGAGGGGACTTGATAGAGGTGTTTAAGATTTTAAAAGGGACAGACAGAGTAAACGTGGATAGGCTTTTTCAATTAAGAGTGGGGGAGGTTCAAACTAGAGGACATGGTTTAAGATTGAAGGGGGAAAATTATAAGGGGAACATGAGGGGAAATTTCTTTACGCAGAGGGTGATGGGTATGTGGAATGAGCTTCCGGCAGATGTGGTCGAGGCAGGATCATTGGTTACATTTAAGGAAAGACTGGATCGTTACATGGATAGGAGGGGACTGGAGGGGTATGGACCGGGTGCTGGTCAGTGGGACTAGGAGGGTGGGGATTTGCTACGGCATGGACTAGTAGGGCCGAACTGGCCTGTTCTGTGCTGTAAGTGGTTATATGGTTACATGGTTATATGGATGGGTCACATCTTAATCCCAGAGGGACCAGTCTTTGTGAGGGGCATTTTCTAGGGCTGTCGGTGTTGGTGGGGGGGGGGGGTTTAAACTAGTGTGATTGGTGACAGGGTTTCAAGTTAGGCAGGACAGCAGGGTGAGGGTTTGTAGGCTAAGGAAAGAGACAAGTTTGAAGGAAGGAAAAGCAGGAAGTAGTAAAAAGATGTTGCAGTGAAAATTGTGAGAATGGAAGAGAGGAGGAAGGAAGGTTGTGACTGGCAGTTGAATGTTTCAGGATTTCGTTGCTTTAGATGTGACAGAGTTGGTGGATTAAGAGGGGGAGGTGTGGCATTACTTATCAGGGAGGATATTACAGCAGTGCTGAGGCAAGGTAGACTGCTGGAGGGCTCATCGAGGGAGACAGTGTGGGTAGAGCTGAAAAATAAGAAGGGTGAAGTTACTATTATGGGGTATATTATAGGCCTCCAAATGGGGAAAGGGAACTAGAAGAGGAAATGTGCAAGGGAATAGGTGAGATCTGCAGTAGAAATAGGGTAATGTTGGTTCGGGATTTCAATTTTCCAAACATAGATTGGGAAACACAGTCAGTAAAAGGGCAGGATGGCTTAGTGTTTATGCATTGTGTTCAGGATGGCTTTTTGCAGCAATATGTTGAGATACCAACTGGAAGGGAAGCGGTGTTAGATCTGTTGTTTGGGAATGCAATGGGACAGGTGATGGAGGTAAGCGTTGGAGAGAACTTCGGATCCAGTGATCATGGGTTCATTAGCTTTAACTTAGTGATGGAAGGGGATAGGTCAGGTCAGAGCTAGAAGGTCTTCGAGTGGGGGAAGGCCAGATTTGGAGAAATGAGAAAGGATTTGTAGAGTTGTGTGGACTGATCTTTTTGCTGGAAAGGATGTAGAGGAAATTTGGGGGGCATTTAGGGGTGAGATTTTAAGAGTACAGGATCGTTATGTTTCAGTCAGGCTAAAAGTTCAAGGGAGCCGTGGTTTTGTGGTGAAATTAAGAAGTTGGTTCGGGACAAGAGGGAGACCTATACCAAATATTTAAAAAAAATAAGGGATTGAGGAGATGTATGGCCATTACTTAGATTGCAGGAAGAACATTAAGAGGGAAATTAGAAAGGCAAAAAGGTAGAGGTGTCCATAGCTAATAAGGCAAAGGTGAATCCTAAGGGTTTTTACAGATACGTGAACAGTTAAAGGAGGGTTAAGGATAGAGTAGGTCCACTGGATGATGGGACCGGTGAACTATGTAAGGAACTGTATGAGATGGGAGAAATATTGAACAATTTTTTTCTCATCCGTATTCACAAGGGAAAGTGACATTGAGATAAGAAAGGCAAAGGGCTTAGTTATGGACAGGATAGGGGTTAGTAAAGTGAGAGTTTTGAAGCTTCTAGGGTCAATTAAGGTGGATGTCTCCTGGTCCTGATGGGATTTTTCCCAGGACTTTAAGAGAGTCAGGGAACAAATAGTGGGGGCACTGACAGTGATTTTTCAAAGATCACTGGAGGAGGGGGTGGTATCACAGGATTGGAGGGTTGCAAATGTAGTTCCGTTGTTCAATAAAGGCAGTAGATGTAGGCCAAGTAATTATCGGCCAGTAAGTTTGACTTCGGTGGTGGGGAAGGTTATGGAGAGTATTCTTCGAGATAGTATATAAGTATATCTGGATAGGCAGGGATTGATTAGGGGCACCCAGCATGGGTTTGTAAAAGGAAAGTCATGTTTGATGAACCTTGTTGAGTTTTTTGAGGAGGTGACAAAAAAGGTGGATGAAGGAAGAGCGGTTGATGTGATCTATTTGGATTTTAGTAAGGCTTTTGATAAGGTTCTGCATGGAAGGTTAATAAGGTTCAGTCACTAGGAATTGGTAGAGAGCTTGTGACATGGGTTCAGAGGTGGCTGGGAGATAGACAGCAGAGAATCATGGTGGACAACTGTAAGTCAGGTTGGAAGCCTGTGACAGGCGGGGAGCCTCAGGGATTGGTGCTGGGTCCCTTGTTGTTTATCATTTATATTTAATGATTTGGAGGAGGGGGTGGTTAACTGGGAAAGCAAATATGCAGATGATATGAAAACAAGGGGAGTGGTGGATAGTGAGGTAGATTTTCTTGGATTACAGAAGGATTTGGTTTGATTGGAAAAGTGGGCTGAAAGATGGCAGATGGAATTTAATGTCGACAAGTGCGAGGTGTTGCATTTCAGTAAAAATAACCAGAATAGGGCATATACGGTTAAGGGGAGGGCATTGAGGCACACAGAGGAGCAGAGGGACCTGGAGTTCACTGAAGGTGGATTCCCATGTAGAGAGGGTAGTTAAGAAGGCTTATGATATGCTGGCCTTCATAAATCATATTATAGAGTATAGGAGCTGGGAGGTGATGCTGCGGCTGTTTAAGGCATTGGTGAGGCCAGGTTTGGAGTACTGTGCTCATTTCTGGTCTCCAAATTATAGAAAGGATATAGATAAGGTGGAGAGGGTGCAGAGATGGTTTACAAGGATGTTGCCTGGCTTATAGCATCTGGATTACAGGGAGAGATTAGGGAGACTGGGACTTTATACATTGGAATGTAGACGACTGAGAGGGGACTTGATAGAGGTATTTAAAATTATTAAGGGAATAGATAGACTAGACATAAACAGACTCTTTCCCCTGAGGGCAGGGGAGGTTGGAACAAGAGGTCATGAGTTAAGGGTAAGGGGGCAACACTTTAGGAGAAATATTAGAGGTGGTGTTTTCACTCAGCGAGTGGTAGCAGATGGAATGATCTTCCAAATGAGATAGTTGAGGCAGGGTTCCCTTTCTGTCATTTAAGAGAAGGTTGGATGTGTACATGGAGGTGAGGGGGTTGGAAGGTTATTGGCAGAGAGCGGGAGGTTTGAGCTAGTGGAGTTGTTCTAGTGAACCGGTGCGGACTCGAAAGGCCGACATGGCCTGTTTCCACTCCGTAAATGGTTATATGGTTATAAAGCGGAAGGATGTGCGAACCCCATTCAGATGGTAAACGCAGTCGTGTTTGAACCAGGTTTACTGGAACTGCAAGGCAGCCGCTCTATTAGCTGCACCTCCGTGCTCAAAAAGAAATTATTCTCACAAGAAATTAAGAAATACTGCAGTTATAAAACCTCACATTGTTTGCCATTTTGTTTTTGTCTAGTTGATGGATATATCAGAAACAGAGGTGACTGAAAGAGTTTAAAATGATAAATAATTTTTAAAATATGGAAATATTTAACAAATTCTTTTCCAGTTATAACACAAAGTTATTATTCATTCGCTGCCTGGATGTTTACAAATTAGATTCTTTTTTCAATTTCAGCAGGGGAAGGAGCACGATTCTCTCGAAGTCGCGTAGGTGACGCTTCAAGTCATGGCTCTGCACAACTTTCTTCTCGAGATAGTAGGCAAAAAGGCCACGGCTTCCCAAGCGAGAGGGCTGAACAATATACCATGCTGCTGTGCTGGATGCGGCAGAGCTCTTCAAAAGGCAGTGGACACAGCCCAGGATGGACAAAGCCCTCCCCACCGTCGCGAGCGCTACCATCAGAGAGCAGCAGCAGCGATCATCAAGGACCCAGCCCCCCCCAGGACACGCTCTGTTCTCGCTGCTGCCGTCAGGAAAGAGGTGTCGGTGCCACAAGACTCGCACCACCAGGTTCAGGAAGAGCTGCTCTCCCTCCACCATCAGATTCCTCAACGACAAATTCAATCAGGGACTTATTTAAGGACTCTTACTTGTGCAGTTACAGTTCTTTCTTTATTTACATGTTTAGGCTGAGTACAGTTTTTTTTGCCTTACCTGTAAGTGGTAATTCTGCCACGTCTGCAGGAAAAGGTATCTCTGGGTTATGTGATGGCATAGCATCTCTGACAATAAATCTGAAGCTGATCGTTTCATTTTTTTTTCCTGCAGGCAAGGCCAGAATTACCACTTATGGGTAGGGCAAAAAAACTGTACACAGCCTAAATAAATAAAGAACTGTAAACAGATAATGAATATAAATGAACTGACTGCACAATAAAGAGAGAATTAAAATAATCAATAAAGTGCACAAGTGAGGCCTTAAATGAGTCCCTGATTGAGTTTATCGTTGAGGAGTCTGATGGTGGAGGGGGAGCAACTGTTCCTGAACCTGGTGGAGCAGGTCTTGTGGTTCCCTATACCCCCATTTTCCTGATGGCAGCGGCAAGAACAGATGGTGTGGGTCTTTAATAATTGCTGTTGGTCTCTGACGGCAGCGTTCCCTGTTATTGTTCTTGACAGTGAGGAGGCTGAAACCTTTGGGGCATGAATGGAAGAAAAATAGTGGGTTACAGGGTAAGGAGGTGTGATATCGTCAGGATATTGTGAAATATTTTGTAACCGTGAAAGAATACACCCTTCTCCTTGTTGTTCACCACTGTGGGGCGTATGTTTATGTGAGTTTGTGTGAATAGTTTTCCTCAGATGGTGGAAGGCATCAGTAATTAAAGTCTATCCTGTTATCTGAATCTTGCATCTTTAAGTTATCTAAGAAGCCTCCCAATTAACCCAGGACCATGACAAAAGGAAAATGGGTCAGAACAACATCAAGGGCTGAAAGGCTTGTACTGTGCTGTAGTGTTCGATGTTTTATGAATGGGCTGGGTTTCTGGAGCAAAGGAAGCTGAAATTTGGCATAAAGGGGCACAGATATTACGAGAGACGGAATTATTTTTCCCACATTAAGGTATCAAAAATAAGAAGCCAAAGGTGAGAGGGAGTTGGAGTGTATGTTCCGAGTAGTCCCAACGAAACAGCCTTTCGCAGTCCTCATGGCAAACACACATACAGATAAATGATACATATAAACTGCATATTTTATACATAAAAATAAATAAGTATTGTTAAATAAATGGTAGAGGCCTGGAGGGATTGTAGGAGCAGGTTCATTGGTCGTTCAGCATTCTCAGTGTCCATGGGAAGAAGCTGTTTCTCAGCTTGGTGGTTCTGGCTCAGATACTCCTGTATCTCTTCCCCTGACGGGAGTAACTGGAAGATGGTACGTGTGGTCTGATGGGGGCCCTGAATGATTTTGCGAGCTCTCTTCAAATAATGATTCACGTTGATGGTGGGGAGGGAGACCCCAGTGATCCACTCTGCTGAGATTATGGTCCTGTGGATTGACCTCAGATGCTAAGCTCTATAGCAGGGGTGGGCAACTTTTTTAAACTCGCATTCCACCTTAAGTTTTCCTTATACCTTAAGTGTTCTGTGATTAGTAAGGGATTACTTAAGGTGGTGAGTGAGTGGGAAGGGAAGGTTGAGAATCACTGCTCTAGACCCAACTGTTATTGAAATATTTTGCTTGAGAAAAAATGTCATTGGCCCATTTCCTTTGGAGTTGTGAAACCATGCACATAACGAGTCAACGAGGGACGATTAAAACAGTGGTCTTCAAACTTTTTTTTTCCCACCCACCTATCAACTTAAGCAATCCTTCATTAACCACAGAGCACCTATGGCATAGGGATTACTCAAGGTGAGTTTTAAAGAAAGCTTGTCCACCCTGTTCCCAGCAGAGCTCTTGTAGAAAGTTGACAGCATGGTTGTCGGTAGACTTACTGCCTCAGTCATCACAAGAAGTTCAGTCACTGTGTGCCTTGAGGACAGTTGAGGAGATACTGTGCATCCAAGGAAGTTCACTTATTAAGTTGTCTCTGAGGAATGTGGTGCTCTCTACTCTTTCCACAACAAAGCCTAGGAAAGAAAGAATTTTTAGGGCTATTTGAGGGGAACCTCTTTTGCACGGACATTGGTTGAAATCCGAACTCTCTGCTAGAGGTAGAGGATGAAATTAGATACGAACAATGTTTATGAGACAGTTAGACAGGCTCTTGAATAGACAAGGGATAAAAAGATTTTGTCCTAAAGGGGCAGTGGTGGTTAGCGCAACGCTGTTTCAGCCCCAGCAATCAGGACCAGGGCTCGAATCCCACGCTGTCTGTGAAGAGTTTGTATGTTCTCCCCGTGTCTGTGTGGACTTTCCCTGGGGGGGTTCGGGTTTCCACCCACTGTTGGAAATGTACCGGGTGTGTAGGTCAATTGGGTGTCATTGGGCAGAATGGGCCTCGTGGGCTGAAATGGCCTATCAACATGCTGCATGTCCAAATTTTAAATTTAAATTTAAAAAAAAAATTTGGCCAATGGGATGAGAGTAGGTGGGCAAAAAGATCAACATGAATGTATTGGGGGGGGGGGGGGGGGGGAGTAAAGGATGCTAAGGACTGATTTTTGCTGCAGTGTATGGCTCAGACTGAATAAATTCCTCCGAGCCTTGGCCCAGTTAGCCAATGCGCCCACAGCATTGCATTTTCAACATATGTTTTCACACATTAAAGAATTTCCAACTTTTTATTTCTTTCCTAACTTGGCACTTCTTTTGAAGCCACTTCTTAGTATCCCTGGAGGAATTCTAGATAATTAAAGGCATTTGTAAGCTCCAAATGTTATTATATGTGAAGTCAGTTAGAGGTCAGAAACTACTTTGAACTCCAAACGTGAACGCAAAACAAATTCTCCGTCTTGTAATTGAGTGTGATGCCTGGCAAATGATAACTAGAGTGGAAACTCTGACACAACCGATACATGTCAGCTGAAAGCCTCACATTTTCACCGTCAACGAGAGCGGACAATGACACAAGTCTACATGAATTTAGCGCCTTTAATTTGATGAAGCACGAGTTGCTTCCCCTGAGTGAAGACCTTTCTCCGAATGTGCTAAGTGAGCCTGAAATGTTGACAGATGCTGGATATCGGAAATAGAAGTTTTAAATGCTGGGAACACTCAATAGGTCAGGCAGGCAGCACCCGTAGAAGAGAACATGCGTTAAGTTTTCACTGACAACATCCAAAGGAACTGCTCACAATAACGAACTGAGACTCTCATATTCACGAAACAATATTTAGTTGTATAGATGAAATACTTGTCCTGCACAAATATTGTTTGTCTGTACGTGTGTCATGTCTGGCTGTGTGTCTGCGTGTTTTTGCACGGAGGACCAGAGAACGCTGTTTCGTCGGGTGGTACTTGTGTAATCAGATGACAATAAACTTGACTCTAGATTCGCGACCCTTCGTCAGATTTATTTTTGAAATATACACAGCAAATCAGACATGACTTCAAGTGAGGAAAATTTTGTCCAAAGAGTTGTGTTGTAAAAAGAAACCAATGTAATAGGGTTTGAAAGGATTAGGAAAGAACTTCCAAACTTTGGAGTACACTTCATTGCGAATGAAAAAAGGGGAAGTAGAGGACTGGCACAGAGCACTGGAAAATGGTGTGACTACCCGCCATTTATGGAGAGGTGAAGGCCTTATGGTGGCCACAGCTGCAGGTCAGTGAGGGGCTGAAGAACACATAGCTGACAGACTGTTGGCAACTCAAGGCGAGCAACCGACCCAGGTTGTGGACTGGTCAAAGGGGTAGCTGGTATCAGAACCGGGATGAGAGAGGGGGCCTCAGGCACTGAAGGCTTCCTGGTCATGTCGGAGATTGGATCTAGAGCTCAGGTGGTTGATGGTTTGGACTGAAGTCTGTGTTGCTGTGGGAGAACTGGAGGCAAATCAATGGACATTCAGTGACTCCGAAGGGCCTCGCTTTTGCTTCTTTCTCTGACTGTAAGGGGCGCTGGGCAATTTCTGCTGATGGTACATCTGTCTGCCTTGTGGCAGACTAAATTATATTGTGTGTCAAGTTAGATCTGTTTTATGCATCTAATTTTTAAGCTGGTTAATAATGCATCTTTATGTGCCCGACATTGTTTACTACAATTCAAAGTTATACACAGGGCTCATATGTCAAAAGTTAAATGATCTCGTATCTATTTAGATGCAAATCCTTTCTGTGATAAATGTAAGAGAGAATAGGCTTCTTTAACATAACATAACAATTACAGCACGGAAACAGGCCATTAGGCCCCTCTAGTCCGCACCGAACCAAACACCCCTCTCTAGTCCCACCTCCCTGCACAATGCCCATAACCCTCCATCTTCTTCTCATCCATATACCTGTCCAACCTTTTCTTAAATAATACAATTGACTCCGCTGCCACTATTTCTCCCGGAAGCTCATTCCACACGGCTACCACTCTCTGAGTAAAGAAGTTCCCCCTCATGTTACCTCTAAACCTCTGCCCCTTAATTCTTAACTCATGTCCTCTTGTTTTAATCTTTCCTCCTCTTAACGGAAATAGTCTATCCACATCCACTCTGTCTATCCCTTTCATAATCTTAAATACCTCTATCAAATCACCTCTCAACCTTCTACGCTCAAAAGAATAAAGACCTAATCTGCCCAATCTCTCCCTGTACTCTAGATGCTTAAACCCAGGTAACATTCTGGTAAACCTTCTCTGCACTCTCTCCACTCTGTTTATATCCTTCCTATAATTAGGCGACCAGAACTGCACACAGAACTCCAAATGAGGCCGCACCAACGTCTTTAATTCATATGCCTCAAATAATACTGGAGGGAGGTATTTAAAACTCCAATTTTAAACATAAATATGGAACCTAATCCAAGGGGGTTGATCAATGCCAGAGGGTTGAAAGGGGTTTGGTAAATGGTGAGGGGGTGGGAGGGGGTTCGATTGAACATTTGAAAATAGACCCTATGCCAGGGTGGCCAACCTCTTGCGAGAGCCAGCCTTAGTGGCCACCATGTTGTATTTGGCTTCGGCCACTTTTTTGTAAATTTTATTTATAAACGATAATAAATCATACAATCCAATACACCCACATCAACCCCCCCAATCCCCTCTAAACTACCCTGAAAGTAAAGGAGAGAAAGAGAAGGAGATCTACAACAATACCATTCAGTCATTTGCCATGGATTGGGACCAATGTATGGGAAAGGAAATATTAATGATCTAGTCCAATTATTCCATATACGGGCTCCAAGTTTTAATAAAAAAGGATAATTATTTCATAAATTATACATTATTTTCTCCAAGGGAATACATGATCTCATCTCCACATGCCATCGTTGAATACTCAATTTGATCGCAATTTTCCATGTAACTGCAAGACATTTCCTTGCCACTGCTAAAGCCAGTTTCAAAACAAGCAATTGGAAATGGATCTCATTTTAATTCCAAACTCAATTTTTTGATATAACTCAATAAAAATATCTTAGGGTCAAGTGAAATTTTAATTTTGAACATAACCTCCAAAAATTCCTTAATTTTATTCCAAAAGGTTTGAATCGTCCCACATAACCAAACCAAATGCAAAGAACATTGTTCCTAAAACATCTAAAACGTAAATCAGAAGAAACGTTCATATTTCTTTAATTTCTGCAGTCAAATATAATTGATGGATAAAGTTACAATGAACCAATCTATACCTTACATTTATAATTTTAGTCAGACTGTCTTCGCATATAGACATCCAATCATTCTGAGAAATAGATATGGATAAATCTTTCTTCCCCCGTTCACTCTAGATCTATAAACATCTGGTCTAAGCACTTTATTCTGCAATAAAGCACACATCTCAGATATAAATCCTTTCTTACTGCCATCAGTGAGTAACATTTCAAATTTAGATCTTCTAGGAAGCCTCAAAGTGCGGCCAAAATTATCTAACAATAATGCTTTAACTTGATCATAGGAAAAACACGAATGGAAAAGTATAAAGGTAACTGGGGAAAAAAGTGAAATTATGCCTTTAGCTCAAGTGGATTACTGGTCTTGTAGACAGGTTGTGAAGTTTAAATGGTCTGATTGGATTAAGTATTTAGATATTATTATTAATAGCAATTACAATCATTTATTTGAATTGAACTACTTACCCTTACTGTCGAGAATCAAGTCTGATTTGAATCGGTGGAAGGAATTACCCATAACATTGATAGGACAGGTTAATTGTATTAAAATGAATATATTTCCCTGAATTCAATATCTTTTTCAGTCTATTCCATGGAGGATCCCTCAAAAATTCTTTAAAGATTTGAATACATTGGCGAGAAAATTTTTGTGGAAAGATAAAATGGCGAGTGTATCATTGCAGAAGCTAACTTGGAAGTATGCATTAGGAGATTTGCAACTTCCTAATTTTCAAAATTATTATGAATCAGCTCAGTTGAAATAGGATGTTTCAAGTGGACAAACCTCTGGTAAATTGAATTATCTCAGATTGGTGAAAAGGATCAATTTATTTATCGATGGAATTCTCAGTTCTTATGTAATTATAATTTACCGGTGTTAAAAAAATTGACGGAGTTATGGAATAAAAATGAAATTATAGGTACCCAAGGGAAAATTATGGCTAAAACACCTTTGTTTCAAAATAAGATTTTTCCCTTTAGAGTTGATAACTAACTTTTGAAGTTGTGGGAGCAAAAAGGAAATAAATTGGTAGAAGATTGTTATGAGGTGGGTTATTTTATTTCTTTTCAAAGAATGAAAGAAATATGAGATAGCCTCAAGTACACTTTTTTCCTATTATCTAGTGAACCAGTGCGGACTCGAAAGGCCGACATGGCCTGTTTCTGCCCGGTAAATGGTTTATACTCTTTTTTCCTATTATCAAGTTAAAGCTTTATTGTTAGATAATTTTGGCTTCTGCCTTATTCATAGTAGGGAGTGATGGACTGACAGAGCTGGAAAGAAGGTGCAGATCCAACACCGCCTCCCTCCCCCCTAATTCAGCCCCCCCCCCCCAGGCCAGCATCGCCACCACACCAAGGATTTCATGCTTGTGGGTCAATGAGGTACCAAGAAGCTTTGGGACCCCTGGTTTAGATGGAAGGAGGATACTGTCCCACCCACTCATGCTCAATGGTTGAGGGACATTATGTCCTGCTTAAATTGAGAAAAGATACGTCATTCAATTAATAATTCAAGTACAAGATTTTGAATGGTTTGGGGGCCAATCTTGAATTTCTTTCATGACCTCTGCACAATATTATTTTCAAATCTTAATATCTGCAGTTTTATTTCATGAATGAAGTACATTTTTTTTTAAAGTCTTTCACCATGGGTGAGGGGATAGGGGTTAAAATCACTGCATATGAAAAAAAACTATATTCTTCTTTCTTTACTTGATGCAATGTTGATTTTTAATTGTGTTATCTGTTTTTATCGTTTTAGGAGTCATCTAATTTGTCCTCTGATTATCCGAAATGGTCAAGACCAGGCCTATTTCGGATAATCATTATTTTTCACTCTGGAGAACTGTGTTTTTTTAAAAAAACACAGCCCAGAGGCAACAGAAAATCACTTGTAGCAGTGTTTAAACAACAGCAAACAACAATGCTGGCTGCTGCTCATCACCGACACCTTCCCACTGAGGCCTGAGGTCCCCACTCCTGCCCGGGAGCCTGATATCCCACTCTTGCCAGGAAGGCGCTCTCCTTGGTGAAATCAGGACAAAGGATTCTTCCAACTGCTTGCGGCTGGGAGACCGTGACGTAAGAAACAGGAGCAGGAGTCAGGCGTCCGGCCCGTCGAGCCTTCTCCGCCATTCAATGAGATCATGGCTGATCTGATCATTGACTTAATTCCACCACCTTGTCTTTTCCCCATATCCCTCAATTCCTTATCATGTAAAAATCTATCTTACTGAACCTTAAATATGTTTAATGAAGTCATCTCAACCGCTTCCCTGGGCAGAGAATCCCACAGATTCACGACTCTCTGGGAGAAAAACAATTTTTCCTCATCTCGTCTTAAATCTACTCCCCTGAATCTTGAAGCTGTGTCGTCTAGTTTTGGTTTCAAGTACCAGTGAAAACAATTTTTCTTCCTCTATCTTATCTCTCCCTTTCATAATTTTGTTTCTTTATGATCTCCTCTCATTCTTCTGAATTCAAGTGAGTACAATCCCAGGCGATTTAGTCTCTCCTCATAGGTCAACCCCCTCATCGCCAGGATCAACCTTGTGAACCTCCTCTGGACAGCCTCCAAGGCCAGTATCTCCTTCCTCGAGTATGGAGGCCAGAACTGCACACCATTCTCCAGGTGCAGCCTCACCAGGAACTTGTACAGTTGTAGCGTGACCTCCCTGCTCTTGAATACAATTCCTCTCAAGATGAGGGCCAACATTCCATTTGCCTTCTAAATAAACTGTTGTACCTGCAAACCAACATTTTGCAATTCATGCATGAGCCCTCCCAAGTCCTTCTGCATGACAGCACCTGCTGCAGTTCTCACCATTCAAATAATAATCGGGTCTTCTATTTTTCCTACCAAAATGGATGACCTCCCATTTACTAATGTTGTCCTCCATCTTTGCTCACTCACCTACCTTAACTAACACGCAGTTTGAGAGGGAGAATTGGAGAGAAAAGTCAATAGGGGAAGATAAAGAAGAAATGGAAAGTAGATGGGAATGAATTACTTGAAAGGAGGATAATCGACATTCTAATTTCATGTAGAGGGAATTTTTTTTTCAACCTTTGAGGTCAGTTCAGCTCTGAAAAAAAATTTGGATGAATGAGGATTTTTGATTTGTTTCAGATATCCTCATTTATCCAAAATTTAAAGTTTTTTTTAGGATAAATTGGAATTTCGGAGAATCCGATTTTGGATAATCAGAGTTGTATATTATTATTATGTAGACTATAATTGTTTCATATAAAGATTTAGAAATGTTTTTTAAAAATCTGTTTTTATTACATGACAATTTTGAATGGGGAATTCATGTTGCCGAAATTGGAGATATAAAATGCTTATAGTATATTGTAAAGCTGGAATAAATTAAAAACAGAGGTAAAAGCATGGAAGGATATGTGGAGATGAGGATTTTGCTGGAACAAGAGTCAGGATGGACAGAACAATGACTGGATGAATTGATTACAATGTAGTCAACGGGTTTGAAATGTGTTTAATGCAAGAAGCATCAAGAGTAAGGAATTTATAGCATGGAATTACAATACTTAAATTTAAATTTTGACATACTGTACATACAGCAGGGAAACGGGCCATTTCAGCTCACAAGTCCATGTTGCCAAATTTACACCCAGTTAACCTAAAACCCTCGCATGTTTCAAAAGGTGGGAGGAAACCAGTTTCAGGAACTCATGGGATCAATGGAACCTTGGCTGCATGGATTTAGATTTAGGTTGCCTGTAGAAGGCAGAGGGTAATCGTAAATGGAACATGTTCTGTCTGGAGATTAGTGAGTGGTCGTGGTCCATAGGAAACTTTGTAAATGACATGAATGTAAAAGTGAATCAGTCAATTTACAGATGACGCACAGGTTGGAAGAGTGGTGAATAGATGGTTGTCATTGGTTAAGCAGGATACAGAGTTGGGCAGGGAGGTGGAAGTTTGTGTCAAGTATGACATGATGCATTTCAGAAGGTCGGACTTGAAGGCAGAGTATGTGATTAATGGAAGCATTCTTAACAGCGTGGAGGGACAGAGTGATCTCGGGTTACCTCAAGGTTGCAACACAAGTTAATAGGGTGGTTAAGAAGATGTGTGACATTCTGGCTTTACGAGTTGGGGGATTGAGTTCAAGAGCTGCATGTGGATAGGGTGGTGAAGGAGGCATTTAGTACATTGGATTTCATAAATCAGAGTAGAGAACACAGGTGTTGGGATGTTATGTTGAAATTGTATAAGGCATTGGTGAGGCCAAATTTGGAACATTGTGTGCAGTTTTGGTGGCTGAATTACAGGAAGGATATAAACGGTATAGAGAGAGTGCCGAGGAGGTTTACGAGAATGTTGCCAGGGTTTCAGGGTTTGAGTTACAGGGAAAGGTTGAGCAGGCTGGGACTTTATTTCCTGGAGCGTAGAAGGTTGAGGGGTGATTTGATAGAGGTATTTAAAATTATAAGGGGACAGATAGAGTCAATGTGGACAGGCTTTCCCCACTGAGAGTGGAGGAGATTCAAACAAGAGGGCATGAACTGAGAGTAAAGGGGGAAAAGTTTAGGGGAAACATGAGGGGGAATTTCTTCACACAGAGGGTGGTAGGGGTATGGAATGAACTTCCGGCAGTGGAGGTAGAAGCGAGATCAATGTTAATATTCAAGGAAAGGTTGGGTAGGTATATGGACGGGAGAGATGTGGAAGGTTACGGGCTAAATTTGGGTCAGTGGGAGATGATGTTCGGCACGGACTGGTAGGGCTAAAGTGGCCCGTTTCTGTCCTGTAAATAGTTATATGGTTACGAAAATGATTCAAAAAGGAGCCTCAAAGATTAGAAATAAAACTAAAATGCTTTTTGAACATCTAATTTCTACCAAAGGTAAACATGGCGTCAAATCGTGACGCTGTCTTTCTATCTAATCAAAATAACACGTCTTGCAAAGTTGTGATGAAGATAACTTCATCAACTTCTGTTCAACCATCTCAAACAAGGCTATTAAAAAATCTGTAGTGAGGTTAACATTAATAATTATTGATCAAATATGGATAACCTCTTCCCAAAATTTGACTAGAGTGGAACAAGACCAGGACGTATGAATTTGTGAACTGTTCTCGTTCCGGCATTTGTTTTAATGGAGCTAATTTACCTTTTCACATATAAGCTCTATGCACAACTTTAAATTGTAGTAATGAGTAATGGGCACATAAAGATGGTGTGTTAACTAATTTAAAAATGGAGTTCCAAAAATCTTCTGGAAATGAAATGTGGAGATTCTGCTCCCATGTATTTTTAATTTTATCCAATGAAGCTTGCCTTGATTTCAGAAAAGTGTTATATATTTAAAAAGTATATATTAACCTTTCGTGAGATGGTTGCAGGTTGTAAATTATTTCTTTCAAATTCATAACAGGAACCTGAAAAAGGTTTGATAATTGTAGTAAAGTTCTGTGAGACTTTAGTGAGGCCAAATTTGGAATATTTTGGTCAGGAAAGATATCAATAAGTTAGAAAGAGTGCAGAGAAGATTTACCAGGAAGTTGGCCCGGACTTCAGGAAATCAGTTGTAGGGAAAAGTTAAACAGGTTAGGACTTTATTCCCTGAAGCGGAGAAGAATGAGGGGAGACTTGTTAGCGGTATTTAAAGTTATTGGGGATAGACAGTAAATCTTTTTTCCACTGAGGGTAGAGAAGATACAACCCAGGGGACATGGGTTAATAGTGCAAGGGGAAAACTTTGGAGGGAAAGTGAGGGCAACCTTCTGCAAACAGTGGTGGGGGTGTGGCACAAGCTGCCTGCTGAGGTGGTGAATGCTAGCTCAATTTTAACATGCAAGAAGAATGTGGACAGGAACATGGATGGGAGAGGTATGGAGGGCTATGGACTGGGTACAGGTCAGTAGGACTAGGCAGAAAAAATGGTTTAGCACAGACTAGAAGGGCAAAGGAGCCTGTTTCTGTGCTGTAGTGTTCTATGGTTTTATGGCAACCTTGAGAGATGTATGCCTTTGGGCCCCTAGGTCCTACTGTTTATCCACACTGTAAAGTATTTGACTATTAACCATGGACTCAGCCTTTAGGTATGACCTTCCAAAATGCATCACCTCATACTTTTCTGGATTAAAATCCATTTGTCACTTTTCTGCCCAATTCTGCATCTCCTCTATATCCTGTTATAATGGAAGATTTAAACTGTTTTTTTTTACTTTTGCAGTCTTTGCTTCTGCAAGGCTGAGAACCTGCTTGTTTTTTAGAGACATAATCTAATTCACACTATGAGGCCCAGGGATGCATATGAATTAGTAGACACACATCCTGGGGCCCAGGATGCAGTTGTCTTTTGTTGGTCGCAGACTGTCAGGAGACCTTGAAGATAATTAAATCATTTGTTCAAAGAGATAAGATCTGAAGTAAACAACTTTTGGATAATATAAGCCCATGGTCCCGCTGCTGAAGTTTGAGACTCTCCGAGAGGTGGCAAGATCACTCAGCAAGAAGAACTTCAAGAGTCCAGCCAACGTCCCGGTCGAGGGAGGTGGAGAAGCTGCTACCGGCGCCCCGACAACCTACTACAAGTGTGCAGTCATTGCCTCGCTTCGGCAGTTGGGACCAGTCCAGGCATTGATAAGTATAATTGGGAAGGGCTTGCATATTGTAGTGTGAAATCAGCTTTTGAATTTGTAATAAACATTTGTTTAAACTGAAGTGCTCTCGGTGTGTGTGTCTATTTTCTTTCGGTAGCTCAAACACTGTGACCAATCTAAAATGAACAAAATGAGAGGTACAAGTTTATCCAGGACACCTGTGTAACCTGTAACAACCTTCAACTTTATTCACAGCTCCTCCAAACTTTGCATCATCCACAAACTTACTCACCCATCCTTCCACCTCTTCATTGAGGTCATTTATAAAAATCACAGAGCAGAGGTCCAAGAACGGATCCCTGTGAAGCTCCACTAATCAACGACTTCCAGGCCGAACACTTTCTGCTCATCACCACTCTGCTTTCCACAGGCAAGAACATTTTTAATCCACGGAGCCAAGGTTTGATGGAGCCTTCTGATAGTCTGAATGAGTCTATCATGGAGGACCTTCTCAAATGCCTTACTAAAATCCATATACATTATACCACAAATACTGCCTACCCTCATCAATTTCATTTGTTAACTCCTCCAAAAAACTCAATTAGACTCATGAAGCATGACCTTCTCTTCACAAACCCATGCTATTAGTGAGACAACAAATGCTTAAATCCTGTCCTTAAGAATGCACACCACTGACATAAGATCACCAGTCTATAATTCCCAGGATTCTCCCTATAACCTTTTTAAAACCAGTCTATCACATTCTCCAATCATCTGGAACTTCCCCTGAGGCCAGGGAGGATGTAGAGCTTGTAGCTACTGTCCCAATTATCCCTTCCCTTACCACAGCAACTTAGGGTATATCACATCCAGTCCTGTGGACTTATCAATCTTAATGTTTTTAAGAATATCTAGCACGTTCTCTTTCCTAATCTCATCCTGGTCCAACACACAGGCCTGTTCTATTCTGACCTCACACCACCCCCCCCCTCTCTCTCTCTCTCTCACTCTCTCTCCCCATCCGCTGTACCAGCACCAGGAAAAAAAGGCCAGTTTTTGGAGCTTTTGTATTTTAAATGTCCAGATAAAGGATAAAGGTTATGTACCTGTACAACACATTGACTCTAACAGTGAATCCAATTTTCACATCATCTTTTCCCTCCTCCACTCCTCTATCTGCTCTGCCACTCTGGTTCCCCTCCCCCTGCAAATCTAGTTTAAACCCACCAGAGCAGGACCAGCAAATCTTTCCATAAGGTTGACAGGATGGATGATGGGATTCTGGACTTCATTTCTCAGAGAATTGCGATCAAGAGTCAAATGGATATGTTGAGACTCAACAAATCCCTGGTGAGACTACACTTGGAGTACTGTGTTCAATTCTGATCACCTCATTACAGGAAGGAGGTGGAAGCGATGGAGAAGAGGCAGAGGAGATTTACCAGGATGTTGTCTGGATTGGAAAATATGTGGCATGGTTAACAGAGGTGGGACTTTCTATTTGGAGTGAAAAAGGATGAGATGTGCCTTAAAAGAGGTCTACAAGATTCTGAGAGGCATAAATAGGGTAGACAGCTAATGCCTTTATCCCAGGGTGCGAGTAGCAAACACCAGAGGACATATAACCATATAACAATTACAGCACGGAAACAGGCCTATTTGACCCTTCTAGTCCGCACTGGTCCAAGTCCCCTCCTCTAATCCCATTTACCAGCACTCTGCCCATATCCCTTCACCCCCCTCCCATCCATATACTTATCCAACTCTTTCTTAAATGACAAAATTGACCCTGCCTCCACCACCTTTCCCGGAAGCCCATTGCACACAGTAACCCCTCTCTGAGTAAAGAAATTCCCCCTCATGTTATTCCTAAACCTTTACCCATCAACTCTCAAACCATGACCTCTTGTATCCCTCTCTCCTACTCTCAATGGGAAAAGCCTTTCCACCTCAACTCTATCTATCCCTCTCACATGAGAAAAAGGGAGGGAAGTTTAGGGGAGACATCAGGGATGTTGTGGGGGCCTGGAATGCCTTGCCGAGGATGGCGGTGGAGGCTGAAACATTAGGAGCACTTATGAGATTCTTAGACGGGCTCATGAACAAAAGGAAAATAGATGGTTACGAGGCAGGAAGGGTTTAGTATATTATTTGGAAGGAATATATAGATCGGCACAACATTGAGGGCCTGAAGGGCCTGTACTGCGCTCTAATGCTCAATGTTCTACGTTCTGTTTTTAGACACCTATGTCTGCATCATTGATGCTCTGCAGTTTGTAAAGGATTACTTAAGATGGTATGTGAGTGGAATGAAAAGGATAGGATAAACTTGTGGTGGAAGATTATCTGGGAAAAAAAAGGCTGCATCTCTCATCCCCTCTCTTTGGGTGCTCAAGATCATTAGTTTCTTTATTGAACGACATGTACTGCCTGTCTGTGTCAGGAATAATAAAGGGTCACAGTTCAAAACAGATTGAATGTTAAATTTCAACATACCGCTATGCCAACCATGTCACCCTAATTCACAAGGAATAGTTGAGTAAGAAAACAAAGTCAAGCAATATAAAATCAGTAGATTCCCTTCTGGACAAGAACACTGCTGTTCAAAGAAATTGTGACAAATGAGTTCAGGGACCAAATCTTTTATTTTTTATTAGCCTCTGAAGAAAATTAAGCTCAACCTCAAAAAAGGGGGAAAGATATGCTCTGAAAGAATAAAATACCTCACATATTCCTTGGGGGCACGAATACGGGAGTGGCTCGGCCGGCATAGTGGTCCGTGCAACGCTGCTACAGGTTGGGACCCAGGTTCAAATCTTGCTCTGTTTGTAAGGAGTTTGCACACTCTCCTGTGTCAGCATGGGTTTTCTTTCCTGGGGGGTGGGGGGGGGGGCTCTGGTTTCCTCCCACCGTTCGAAACGTACCGGGGGTTGTAGCTCATTTGGGTGTAATTGGGCCGCGTGGACTTGTGGGCCGAAAGGGCCTGTTACTTTGCTGTATGTCTAAACTTAAAATTTATAGGTGGAATAAATGATTTTTCCTTCCTGATTACAAGCACTCTTCTCGTTATGGGAGTAGTTCTTTATTGGCTGTCTATTTATATCAAGCAGCCCCAAAGAAATATTTGCCAGACCTTCTTAATCTTACTTGGACACCCAAAATATTGACAGGGTTATATTTGTTTAGTTGGTGAATCTGACATTCAGGGCACAATCTCAAGATAAAGGGCATTGAGAACTCAATTTTTAATGAGATGGCTGTAAATCTTTGGAACACAATGTTGGAGACCAGGGGATGCGTCGCTGGTGAGTATTTTTCAGGTTACAATCAACATATATTTGGAAAGGAAGTGAGGAAAGGGGATATGGGGATTGGGCAACAATGTTCTTTAGAGCTGTTCCATTATTCTAATTTTCCCTTTGTTTTCCCATAGCACTATTTTTAATTTGAATCCAAATTCCTTTGGAAATTTATTATTATTGAATCTTTTTCCACGAACCTTTTCAGGTGGCGCCTTCAATCTCACAGGGATTAACGGCGGAAAACATCTGAACCAGAACATAGAATTGTAGATCACTAAAGCACAGAAACAGACGCCTTCTAGTCTGAATCCTTTTGCTGCCTCGTCCCACTGACCTGCACCCAATCCATGGCCCTCCATATCCCTCCCATCCATATACCTGTGCAAATTCTTCTTCAATTGAGCCTGCCTTCACCACTTCAGCTGGCAGCTTGTTCCACACTGTGTGAAGAGGTTCCCCCTAAACTTTTCCCCTTTCACTCTTAACCCGTGGCCTCTGGTTTGTATCTCTTCTGCCATCGTTGGGAAAAGCTTACCCATATTTACTCTGTCGATCCCCTCATAATTTTAAATACCTCTATCAAATCTACACTGCAGGGAATAAAGCCCTAACCTGTTTAACCTTCCCCTGTAAATCATGGAACCTCTGTTTGTTGATGGCCAGGAAAGTTCTTGTTTTTAATCTATTAATGATAGACAGTATCATTTTGAACATGAGCAGCACAAGGGCAACTTCTTCCCTGCTGCCATTAGATTTCTGGATGGTCAGAACACTTCCAATCTCTTTTCAGTACCAACCGCTCAGTCCAAGATTCCGCCCTGCTCCAGCTCCCTCAACAGCCCCTAAGGCTAGAGCTGGATGAGGTTCCCACCCTGGATGAGACATATAAGGCAATCGAACAACTGAAAAGTGGCAAAGCAGCAGGTATGGATGGAATCCCCCCAGAAGTCTGGAAGGCTGGCGGCAAAACTCTGCATGCCAAACTGCATGAGTTTTTCAAGCTTTGTTGGGACCAAGGTAAACTGCCTCAGGATCTTCGTGATGCCACCATCATCACCCTGTACAAAAACAAAGGCGAGAAATCAGACTGCTCAAACTACAGGGGAATCACGTTGCTCTCCATTGCAGGCAAAATCTTCGCTAGGATTCTACTAAATAGAATAATACCTAGTGTCGCCGAGAATATTCTCCCAGAATCACAGTGCGGCTTTCGCGCAAACAGAGGAACCACTGACATGGTCTTTGCCCTCAGACAGCTCCAAGAAAAGTGCAGAGAACAAAACAAAGGACTCTACATCACCTTTGTTGACCTCACCAAAGCCTTCGACACCGTGAGCAGGAAAGGGCTTTGGCAAATACTAGAGCGCATCGGATGTCCCCCAAAGTTCCTCAACATGATTATCCAACTGCACGAAAACCAACAAGGTCGGGTCAGATACAGCAATGAGCTCTCTGAACCCTTCTCCATTAACAATGGCGTGAAGCAAGGCTGTGTTCTCGCACCAACCCTCTTTTCAATCTTCTTCAGCATGATGCTGAACCAAGCCATGAAAGACCCCAACAATGAAGACGCTGTTTACATCCGGTACCGCACGGATGGCAGTCTCTTCAATCTGAGGCGCCTGCAAGCTCACACCAAGACACAAGAGAAACTTGTCCGTGAACTACTCTTTGCAGATGATGCCGCTTTAGTTGCCCATTCAGAGCCAGCTCTTCAGCGCTTGACGTCCTGCTTTGCGGAAACTGCCAAAATGTTTGGCCTGGAAGTCAGCCTGAAGAAAACTGAGGTCCTCCATCAGCCAGCTCCCCACCATGACTACCAGCCCCCCCACATCTCCATCGGGCACACAAAACTCAAAACGGTCAACCAGTTTACCTATCTCGGCTGCACCATTTCATCAGATGCAAGGATCGACAATGAGATAGACAACAGACTCGCCAAGGCAAATAGCGCCTTTGGAAGACTACACAAAAGAGTCTGGAAAAACAACCAACTGAAAAACCTCACAAAGATAAGCGTATACAGAGCCGTTGTCATACCCACACTCCTGTTCGGCTCCGAATCATGGGTCCTCTATCGGCACCACCTACGGCTCCTAGAACGCTTCCACCAGCGTTGTCTCCGCTCCATCCTCAACATCCATTGGAGCGCTCACACCCCTAATGTCGAGGTACTCGAGATGGCAGAGGTCGACAGCATCGAGTCCACGCTGCTGAAGATCCAGCTGCGCTGGATGGGTCACGTCTCCAGAATGGAGGACCATCGCCTTCCCAAGATCGTATTATATGGCGAGCTCTCCACTGGCCACCGTGACAGAGGTGCACCAAAGAAAAGGTACAAGGACTGCCTAAAGAAATCTCTTGGTGCCTGCCACATTGACCACCGCCAGTGGGCTGATATCGCCTCAAACCGTGCATCTTGGCGCCTCACAGTTTGGCGGGCAGCAGCCTCCTTTGAAGAAGACCGCAGAGCCCACCTCACTGACAAAAGGCAAAGGAGGAAAAACCCAACACCCAACCCCAACCAACCAATTTTCCCTTGCAACCGCTGCAATCGTGTCTGCCTGTCCCGCATCGGACTGGTCAGCCACAAACGAGCCTGCAGCTGACGTGGACTTTTTACCCCCTCCATAAATCTTCGTCCGCGAAGCCAAGCCAAAGAAAGAAAGAAACAATGAACAGTAGACACTGCCTTACTTTTCATGCACTATTTATACATATATTAGTGTTGTAAGATGGTTCAAAACATGAATGTTTGCACTGTGAACCTGCTGCAAGGCACGGTTATCACATGTTCGTGAGAATAAATTCTGATTCTGAGTGTAAAATCTCCCCTGACTATTCTCTATTCTAAGAATCATCTTAAAAGCTTAATCACTCAACTTTGCAACATTGAATATTTGTTTTATAGTTAGTCAAGGGGATCCTTTGGTCTAATTCAGTGGTTCTCCACTTTTATCTTTCCAATCACATCCCATGTTAAGTTATCCCTACGCCATCAGTGCTCTGTGATTAGTAAGGGATTGCTTAAGGTGGGATGTGGGTGGGAAGAAAAAGTCTGAAAACCACTGTTTTAATCGTCCCTCATTGACTCGTTATGTGGACGGTTTCAGAGCTCCAAAGGAAATGAACCAATGACATTTTTTCTCAAGTGAAAATATTTCAGAAATAATGGGGTCTCGACCAATGATTCTCAACCTTCCCTTCCCACTCACATCCCACCTTAAGCACCGATGGCATAGGGATTACTTAATGTGGTATGTGAGTGGAAAGATAAAGGTTGAGAACCACTGGTCTTACTTGTCCATGCCAATCAAATGGGCTCCCAAAGTTGGTCCCATTTGGCCCATATTCCTCAGCATCTTTCCTATCTGTCACCCACTTCTACCACTTCGCAATGTTCCACAATCCTCTGTGAAAAGTTGGCTCTAACAAAAGAAGGTGTAATAATCGATAAATGCATAAAATGTCTCGAAATTAAATGTTGAAGTCAGCTCGCCTGACATTTAGCATAAACACATAAACCATTTATACTTAATTAAAGCAAATTACAGAAAAAGACAATTTCTTTTTTTTTTAATATTTCCAAAATTTATCTTCCTTTTACTTAGGAATACTTGTGGGAAACCATGGCTTACAAAAAGGGAATTCTAGCATGGACCTTCAATACATAATCACCTAACGTTTTCTGCAGGCATAGATTGTGATGGACAGTAAACTGATAAAGAAAACCTGTATTTCTTTTTACTGTGAGAGAAAACATGATAAAAGCGTTTTTGTTCTTGTTAATGTAATTTTTAAATTCCACAGGCACCAGATTCAATCATAACTCCTCACAGCTTCAGAAAAGATGACTATATCAGCTATTTTTTTCAGGGATGCCTTTTAAAGAGTTGAATTTCAATACCAGGCTTGACATTTCAGTTGCTTCAGAGTTGCCTGGTGAGAGTTTATACAGTGGAATCATGGTATTATTTCTCAAATGTACTTAACATGGAAAATATCACGGAAGCTGAGAAATTAAGGGATATATGATATGTTGGAACATGTCCACATTATAAAATAGTTACTGGAAGTCATGAAGTATTTTAAGGTGGATAAATCCCTGGGGCCTGATCAACTAGGTCTGAAGCCATCATGGAAAGCTAGAAAAGAAAATGCAGGGGCTGTGACACAGTTATTTACGTCATCGTTGGCCATAGGAACTGCAGGCTGGTGAGCCGAGCGTCAGTAGCGGGAGAGCTACCAGAGCGAATTCCCACGGACAGAACCTACCAGGATTTGGAAAGGCAGTGAGTGCTTGGGGCACTTTTGTGAGAAGAAGTTTCATCATTTGATTTTTTTTTTCACTTTTTAAAATATCTTTATGGAGTTTAATTTAAAAAACAAACAAACGCACATATTAATCCAATACTCGGACTGAACTATAAGGAAAGGCAGATCATTTGTATTTCTCAATCCGTAGTATAAAATGTGTGGACCCTTCTTAATCAAACCCATTTTGTCAAAATATCTCAAAAGTTAAAAAGAAAACAACAAAAGGCCAACTTGGATATCTAATGCAAGTAGGAACTGAAGGACAACATTTGGAAACCAGGCAGCACTGTTCAGGCGCATCTAAACACCCCAATTATGGTCATACTCCATGAACTTGTAAAAATTCACCTTTACATCATTATGTCTCAATTTTTCTAGGAAGGACGTGACCTCCTGTAACCATTGAGTATGAGTAGGTGGGGTACTGTCTTTCCATTTCATCAAAATTTCCCATCTAGCTTTCAGTGAGGTAAAAGCTAAAATTTGCATCTGAGGTGAAGTCAACAATATTTCATCTTCTTGAGGTAAAAGCAAATAAAGCAATTAAGGGGCATGGTTCTAATTTGTCCTTAAATATAACTGATAAAGTTTGAAAATAATATTTCCAAAAATCTTCTAAACCAGGGAAAGTCCAAAACATATGGATCAATGAAATGGTACATTTATCACATTATCCGAATAAAAGTGAGGTAATTTGACTTTTGGAATGTGTGCTCTATGCACCACTTTGAACTGCAACAAACAATGACAGGCACAGAAGAAGGATTCATTGATCAGATTTAAAACAGTGCCCCAGTCCTCGTCTATGACAAGCCCAAGTCATGCTACCAATCACTCTTCAATAATCCATTGGATTATTATCAGTAATTGATATTGAAAATTGAAAGTCAAACAATAAATCCAGAACGGCTTGTTTCAGATATCCGTGGAAAATCAGAGATTGGACTGAACAAAACGTCTGATTCGCTACAGGGTCATTTAAATTTTGCCCTCCATTGTTCAACAGAAGTGAAATGATCTCGAATAACAAGATCTCTTCAAAATTTTTGATATCCAGTCGGCACCACTCCCTAAAACCTGCATCTGACGAAGAAGGTAGAGAAAGATGCAGGACTGGCCAGAGAAAGACTGTGAATTCTAACAAAATGTCTAAATTACGTCCATATTCTCAGCCTAGGCCTCATTATCATATTGTCTGTCAATTTAGAAAAGGATAAAGGTAAAAAAAGAACCCTAGGACTGCCAACATAGATGAATATTAAAAATAAATTCCATTTCTATCTAAGAAGGGCGGTCAACTAGTTTATCAAAATGTAACAAAAGAAGCAAATTACATATATTGATTTTTTGTTTAAAAGGAGGATTGATGAGGGGACATTTGCTTTTCAACACATCCTATTTCTTCATCTCAGTCTGCCCCAAGTCATCTGCAGAGTTGCCAAGGTCCTTTGTCCGGTGAATACTGAAGTAAAGTATTCATTAAGGACCTCCGCTACCTCCTCCAGCTCCACTAACACCCCCCGATGGGTCACATGAGATGTACGTGTGCATTGGCTACTGCTGTAGGAGTGTCTGCCCAGATGGGATAACAGGTGATGCTCAGTGTCCCACTGGCCAGACTAAGGTAGCACTGAGTCTGTTAATAAAATTGATAGGCCATCAATAAGAGTTCAGACAACTGAATGGAATAATACTTGGCTTTTATTAACAGACCCAGTGCTACCTTAGTCTGGTCAGTGGGACACTGAGCACCATCGGTTATACCATCTAGGCAGGCACTCGTACAGCAGTAGCCAATGCACACGTACATCTCTGTGAGTGACACTCAGTAACAGTACACTCCTGTCCTTCATGTACTTCCTAAAGGCCTTGGTGTTTTTGCTTAACCCTGCATGCCAAGGTCTTCTCATGGTGCCTTCCAGCTTTCCTAAGTCCTTTCTTAATGACATTCCTTCCAATCTTATTATTCTGCAGAGCTCTATCAGTTTCTGTCTTTCCAAGTCTCTCATCAGCATATTCTGTCTCTTCTTAACCAGATTTTCTACATCCCTATGCTTTATTTAACCTTGCCATCCTATCTCTGCCTCAATACTTGTGCAGAGTGCCATGCGAATCTTCAGAGAACATTGGCCACATTTCTGCAGTACTTTTCCCTGGGTACATCTGCCCCCATGTTATGCCGCCAACCTCCTGCCTAATAGCATCTTATTTTCCTTGCCCCAATTAAATGTCTTCTCAAATTGCCTGCTCCTGTCCTTCTATGGTACTATGGCAAAGGAGCTAGAGTTGGGATTGATTTATTTCGCCTGCAGAGAGATCAGATAAAATTCGTACGTGCAAAGGGACTTGGAAGTCCTCGAGCATGATACCCGAAAGCTTAACCTCTAGGACTATGGTTCTCAACCTTTCTCTTTCCACTCAGATACCACTTTAAATGATCTCTATGCTATAGCTGCTCTGGTGATCAGTAAGGGATTGCTTAAGGTGGTATGTGAGTGGAAAGGAAAAGGTTTGAAAACCATTGTTTTAATCGTCCCTCATTGACTCGTTTTGTGCACGGTTTCAGAACTCCAAAGGAAATGGGGCAATGACAATTTTTCTCAGCAAAATATTTCAGTACCAATTGGGTCTCGACCAGTGATTCTCAACCTTTCCTTCCCACCCACATCCCACCTTAAGCAATCCCTTACTCATCACAGAGCACTTGTGGCATAGGGATTACTTAAAGTGGTGTGTGAGTGGAAAGAAAAAGGTTGGGAACCACTGGTCTGGGATGAGTCAAATGCAATGTTGGCCTTCATATCTAGAAGAATAGTGGAACCGAGAAGGGATGTGATGTTGAGGCTTTAAAAGGCCCCGGTGAGCCCTCACTTGGAGCACAGGGTCCAGTTTTGGCCTCCTCATTTAAGAAAGAATGTGCTGGCATTGGAGAAGTTTCACAAGAATAATTCCTGGAATGAAGGGATTATTATATGCGGATCATATGATGGATCTTGGACTTTACTCCTCGGAGTTGTGAAGAATGGGGGTGGGGGGGGGGAGCGGGGAGGAGGGGGAACCTCATGGATGCATTTCTAATGTTGAAAGGCCTGGACAGAATAGAAGTGACAAAGTTGTTTCCTATATCAGGGGAGTTTAGAACAAGAGGGGCACAATTCCAGGATTGAAGGGTGCCCATTTAAAACAGAGATGCAGAGGAATTGCTTTAGTTAGAGAGTGGAGAACCTCTGGAACCACAGGCAGCTGTGGAGGCCAGGTTGTTGGGTGAATGATGGGTATCTGCATAGTCTGGGTATGAGTTGAGGGCAGGGGAGTGGGCCGGAGTGGGAGAACTGATCAGCTCACGATTACATGGTAGGGCAGACTTGGGCTGAGTAGCTTATTTATTACAGCTCCTATGTGGCAGTAAACCATATCCCTCAAATATTTTGCAGTAACTTCCTGACCATGACGTTAAGGTCATAATTACCTATTCCTTTTCTATTTCTTATGTTATTACTTTTGTAGTTAATACAAAAGTTAGGTACCTATTAGAATAGGTTTTCCCCTTGACATTTTCCCCAAATTATTTTCTTATGTGCAAGTTGATCACAGTCCAGTGGAAACACTGGTCAACGCTGCTTTCAATTATTCTTAATTAATATATTTTCACCGTTCAGATAATGCCAGACCACAGCACAGATGTTTTTATCATTAGGGTTCCTCGAGTTAGACTCGAGGATTTCCTTTCAGTTGCCTTAGGAGTCCAACAACAGCCTCCATTCTTCATCAGCTGAGATAATCGAGGCATTTTGATGCGCAGATGGACAGATTACAGACAAATATTGAATGAGGGTTATAGAGAGACTGATAGGCAACTGTTTGCACATCATTAATTTCAATTTATTGAACTAAATTGGATAAAATTTCCAAATCATACTTTGGGCTGTATTCAGTCAAACCTTCTTATTCCCTTTTTGAAAATTCTGTTGCAACGTTTTATGAAAAAAATGATGTTAATCTTAGGAAGACGGTTAAAGGGTTTTGTTGAATTCAATGCAATACTAGCTCCCTAAAATTGATATTGGCAACTGCTCAGTGACTTGGAATTGTAATTTGGCCAACTGAGTGCACTCCTTGGTGTAAATTTCACAATTAATTGAGTAAAGTTTCCATGTCACACGCTAATTATGCAGAATGCCAAAGCGAAACAAACTTTCCTATCAAAATTCAATTTTTATTGCAAAAACTTTCCTGATCCCGCAATAAAAGGTATTTGGGGCAAGTTCAGTTCAATCTCGAGTGTTTGCATTTCAATCCACTTAATTGAATTCTTTCATGAAATTGTAAATTTAAACATACACTGCGGTAACAGGCCCTTCCGGCCTACGAGCCCGTGCCGCCCAAATACCCCAATTAACCTACAAATTCTGTATGGTTTGAATGGTAGGAGGAAACCCTGGCAGTCATGGGCAGATGTACAAACAGCACCAGATTCGAACCTGTATCGCTGGCGCTGTAATAGCGTTGCACTAACCCCCGCGCTACGCTAAATGTGCCGCCCAATTTCATGTTTATTTGCAAACATAATATTGCAAGGTTACATTTACAAATATCATCAACATCATTTTTCTAATGACTGCAAAAGGTTTATTTTCAACTCTTGCGGTTTTTAGATCCCATTTGCCGCGCCCTCCCCCGCCCATTTACTTTCTCATGTGTAAATTAAATTAAATAATCAACTTATCATATACCTCAGATCTCTTTCCTTAGACAATATTTTGGAACTGTGTCCTCTGAATTGTATCTTCTCATGGTATTGCCCAAGATGTATGCACCATCGATGTGATCTACCGAGATCGTTGTCTGAAGAGGGCGCGCAAAATCATTGAGGATCCCTTCCACCCCACACACAGCATCTTTCAGCTGCTCCCGTCGGGGAAGAGATCCAGGAGGATCCATGAGTTTCCCCCTCCTCCCCGCCCCATTCTTCGCAACTCCAAGGAGTAAAGTCCAAGATCCATCATATCATCCGCATATAATAATCCCTTCATTCCAGGAATTATTCTTGTGAAACTTCTCAGAGTCCTCTCCAATGCCAGCACATTCTTTCTTAAATGAGGAGCCCAAAACTGGACCCTGTGCTCCGAGTGAGGGCTCACTGGGGCCTTTTAAAGCCTCAACATCACATCCCTTCTCTGTTACACTATTCTTCTAGATATGAAGGCCAAAATTGCATGTCTTCCCATTTCTACAACCTTTCTTTAACATCATGAACCCTATTAGTATCCTCTCACCATTCCCTACGGCTCCAAGTTTTGTGTCATTTGCAAATTTGGAAGATTTGATGTGTTGTACTCCCAAATAGAAAATATTGGTTCTCATACTGACTTCTAGGGAACTCCACTGAATAGTCAAGTCTATTGTCACCCAATTGTACAAGTACATTGACGAAACGGCGCTCTTCAGTCCGCTGTGCAAAAACATGCAGACACACACCCAGACATAATACGAACAATACATATGTACGACAATATTTTATCTGTAAAGGTAAATACATAAATATCACTTTGTGCAAATGAGAGTCTCGAGGGTGAGTGCAAGCAGTTCCTTTGGTTGAGCAGCATTCTCACTGCCCGTGGGAAGAAGCTGATCCTCAGCCTGGTGGTGCTGGCTCTGATCCTCCTGGATCTCTTCCCCGACGGGAGCAGCTGAAAGATGCTGTGTGTGGGGTGGAAGGGATCCTCAATGATTTTGCGCGCCCTCTTCAGACAACGATCTCGGTAGATCACATCGATGGTGGGGAGGAGGGAGACCCCTGTGATCCTCTCTGCCGCTCTTGACCTCCTGTGGATTGACCTCCAATCCATTTCTCTGCAGCAACCGTGCCCACACTGCTTTGCAGCCGGCCAGATCACTCTCGATAGAGCATCTGTAGAAGGTCGACATAAAGGTGGCCAGTAGCCTTGCCCGCTTCAGTCTTCTCAGAAAGTGTAGTCACTGTTGCACCTTCCTGACAAGTGAGGAGATGAGTGAATACTTCCTTCAAGGCCTAAAATATAATGACAAATCTGTTTCTTGTCACTTAGAGAACTTTCTCTCCGTGCCAGCATTATGGCTTTTGAAATTTAAAATTTAAATTTGCTCCTTGGACTTAAATCTTGTTGCAAGTCTATTATGCAACATTTTGAAACTCCATTTATAGATTTCAATGCCCACATCTGTTCTCTTTATTAACACATCCTATTAAGTTAATGAAGTGTAATTTGCTTTTAAAACTACCCTGTTGGCTTTTCCTCAATCTGCATGTGCAAGTGATTACAAACTTTACTCCACATTAGCATTCTTGACGATTTCCCCACCATCGATCTTGAAGTAATTGGCCATGTACTCACTTGGACTTTTTTAGCAAAAATACAGAATCCTGAAAGGATCCAGCAGGTCGATGTGGAACATGGATTATGGAACAGTTCAGTATGAAACAGGCCCTTCAGCCCACAATGTCATGCCGTCCTTTATAAACCAACTTCATGATCAATCGAGCTTTATCTCCCCAACATTCCATAACCCCCCCCTCCCATTTTATATCCGCGTGGCTATCTAAGAGTCTTTTAAATGTCCCCATTGTATCTGCTTCAACCTCTACTCTGCATTTCCAGGAATCCATCACTCTATGGCGGTGTGTTTAGAGTTCGGCCTCAGTCCTCAAGGACCCCAATCATCCAGGCCATGCCCCCTTCACTCGGCTACCATCAGGGAGGAGCCTGAAGATGAGCCCAAGCACAGCTTCTTCCCCGCTGCCATCAGATTCCTGAATGAACAATGAAGGTGATTTATCTGAATGTTTGCCCTGTGACGCTGCTGCAAGGCAATAAATTTCATGACTTGTTCATGACTATAAATTCTGTGTTTAAAAAAAACACATCTCTCATATTTTCCCTCAACTTTCATCCACTCAGGGTATTTGCTGTTTTCACCCCAGGAGAAAGGTAGACAGACTGTCCAATTGTGTCTTCTCACAATCTACACATCTCCCTGCAATCACCTCACATCCACTGTTTCTCCAAAGAGAAAATCCCTGGTTCACTCCACATTTCTTTATCCTGTGACAAGCCTAGAGGATCCCAAAACCCAGCAGCAATAGATATTCACCAAGACAAATGGTTACTTCAACAAAAGTTGCTTTTAATTATCTTTAAACATGAAAAAAGAATCAAACTTTAACTTATCTCTATTGATTCACTTAACCACCTATCCCCCGTCTAATTCTAAGCGCAAGTGAATGTAATGTGTGTGTAAGTTCAGAAAAGTTCTTTGGTTCACAGTCCAATCTCTCTTCTCATTCCTCCAAGTTCACTGGTTGCAGGCAATTCTTATACTGTGCACAGAATTTAACATGTATAAAGTTCACCAGGCTTTGGTGCTTGGAAGGTAAATGGTTTACCGCTCAGGAAGGTTCTTGTCGGTTTTCAAAGAGAGAGTTATTCCAGGACATCCACAACTGATGTACTTCCATCAGCCACTCCAGTGTCTTGCTGACAAAACTTGCCCCTTCAGGGTTCTCCAGATAATAACCCCTTTCTTTCGGGTCATCACAGAGTTCCTTTTTGTTTCACGTATTCTAAGTGACAAGGGGTTTGACGAGGCTGTCTTCCAAAATGGGGCATTCTACAAGCTTACGAGCTTGTCCTTTTCCAGTCCCAGTTACTTCTACTGGCTGTAACATTGAACAAGTGATCCCTCTCTTTCTTTATCTGAGAGAAAGCCTGTTTGACTCAACCTGCTTGCAAAATCACATGACCCTCTTACAACAGCAAGCTCTCTTCCAGACAATATGCAGTTCCGACATGCTCTTTCATCAGTTGCCTTTTGTAAACAACAATCCATTAGTGAAGTCTCTTGAGCAATCTTCAAAGCTCTTGCAAAAGCTGTGCGCCCGACATGTCTGACATTAGCAGAGCTCTAGCATTTCAAATAAGATATGTTTTACAGTGTTGGTAGGTGACCTACTCTAACAAGCCTTTCCCAATTTATCTCCCAAAAACATATCTATATACTCTATATACTCTGTCACAATCCATACCGGGCACTCCGCACCCCTTCCAAAGCTTCCACAGTCTTGCAGCATCTATGGAAGCAAATGGTGAAAGTTGACATTTCAGACAAGGTACTGCATTGGGAATGAGAGGGAAAATTAAGGATTGCCAATAGAAATCCATGGGAGGACATGAGGGAGCAGGTTATTGGGAAAGAGGTTGGTAGGTGGCACCAACTGGGAAGGCACGATGTTGTTTGTTATCTGTATCAAGGATTTGAATGAGAATAGTTAGTCCGATTTATAACACCAGGACTGCTGATGTTGTAGATATTGAGGAAGGAGATCGAAGTTTACAAGTGGATGTAGACCAAGAAGGAGACCAAGGAGCGTCAAATGGAACTCAAATCTGACACGTGCGAGATATTGCACGTTGGTAAGACGTAAATCCCTATTATCAGGAAATCAAGCAACCAGCAAAAAAAATCACAGAAAATAAATAGGTAAAAAGCATGATTATTTAAATTCCACCCCCCCCCCCCCCCCACAGCGGTTAGTTCGCCAATCCACACAATACACAGTCTCAAACAACTGGAAATTTCAATACCTATACCTATAGGTGCTAGATACTGGGGGTTTTGCTGTACAAGAGTAGGGCTGACACAGTAAATAGCGGGGCCCTGAAAGTGGAGAACAGTGAGACTGTTGTGTAGTTCGTTGAAAGTGGCGATCAGGTGGTACGATGGTGAAGAACGCATCCGGAACATTTGCCTTTATTGAGCAGATACTGAGCACAGAAATTGAGACATCGTGATACAACTGTACAAGGTGTTGGTGAGACCACATTTGGAGTACTCTGTTCAGATCTGTTTGTCCAGCTATAGGAAGTATATCGACAAGTTAGAAGGGCTGAAAAAGGGATTCACCAGGATATTTCTGGGACTGGAGGGCTTGAGTCATAGGGACAGGTTAGATAGGTTGGACGCCGCGGTTAATGCGGCACAGTTACACCACCAGCAATTGGGACCAGGGTTTGAATCCCGCGCTGTCTGCAGGGAATTTGTACATTTGTCCCATGCCTGCGTGGGTTTTCCCCGGAGGCTCCCACTGTTCAAAAATGCACTGGGGGTTGTCGGTCGATTGGGCGGCACGGGCTCGTGGGCCAAAAGGGTCTGTTACCATGCCAGATGTTTCAAATAAATTTATTTGTTGTGGGATGAACTTAGAGGCTATTAAAATCATGAGGCGTACGGATAAGTTGAATGATCATGTATTTTTCACAGGCTACACAATTCTAGAACTGGAGAAGTGTTAGGAACAATATGGACGAAATGCGGGCTAATGTGACAAGCCCACAGCATCGACTTAGTTGCCATGAACAAGTTGGGGCACACTTTATAACTCTAAGGCTCTGTGATTCTATATGTGACTCCAAAACATTGCGTGTTTAAGGAGTATATTCTTGAATGTTAATTCTTTTTCTGCTATGACAAATATATGTATATATATATATATATATATATATATATTTTCCCCATCTTAAATGGCTAATGCTTTCTTTTTAAACAATAACATCTGAACACGACCTATTTCAAAGATACCAAAACTCCTCAAGCAGGGTCTTCGTATTTATTAGGACGCTTTTCGCACATCCTCAGTTTTCTTTATCAATAGATATGGTTTTTAGAACATGTTTTTGGATTAGAAAAAATTCAAGAATGTCTGAAATGCTGTTAATAATTTGAGAAAGGTCATGTTTAGAGGTTCATTAGAAACATTAGCCATGTTTCTGTAAAGAAGGACTCCCTGATGTCTCTCCAATGTTGAAGTCTGGCTTCATCAAGTTTGTTCTCCTGGGATTGTACCTTGGCCAGGAGGATGGTAGGGAATGGAAACCTCCGGTCCCGGAGTCTCAGCTTGACCTGTAGCCACCACTCCCCGCCCCCCTCCCCCCCCCCCATTGTCGGGTCTTTTTACCTGGCTCATGGGTTTGTTGCTGGAGTTGTTGCTGTTCTTGCATGAGCTGTTTAAAGGTCCCTCGGCCCAACGGAGATTACCGATTCTTAAGACCTCCATGCTGTTGGGTAAGTTCAGTTTTATGTTTCGGTTTTTTTTTGTCTGATCTTTAGGAGTTCTGAATGGGAATTATTGATTATTCCCTGTCAGAGCTGTTCGCAAAGCGTCGCCACTGTAAGGCACCATTTTGAAGATTTTGGCTGTACTTCTACTCCCGGCGTACAAGCAGAGACTGAAGACCACAGCACCAGTAGTGAAGATGGCAAAGATGTGGCCGAGGGAGGTGGAGGAACATCTACAGGACTGCTTTGAATCAGTGAACTGGACCATATTCAAAAACTCATCCATAGACTTAAATGACTATGCAGCAGATGTCACCGATTTCATCAAGACCTGCGTGGATGAGTGTGGGCCCACACGCACATACCAGGTGTTCCCAAACCAGAAGCCCTGGTAGAATCAGAGAATCTGCAACCAACTGAGGGTGACAAAAGGGGGTTTAAGGCCAGGAATTGGGATCTTTGCTAGAAGTCCAGGTATGACCTGTGGAAGGCCATCTCTGAAGCAAAGTGGCAATTCTGGAGGTAACTAGAGACAGAGACAGATTCACGTCAGCTATGGCAGGGAGTGCAGGCCATTACAGCCGACAAAGCAAGGGCAAACACTATAGACGCCTGTGATGCTTCACTACCCGATGAGCTGAACACCTTCTATGCCCGATTTGAGAAGATAAACCAAACAGTGCCTACTAGAATCCCTGAAAAGGCTGAGGACCCTGTGATGTCTGTCTCTGAGGGCAACGTCAGAACATCATTCAAAAGGCTGAACCCTTGCAAGGAGTCAGGCCCTGACACCATACCTGGCAGTGTACTGAAAATCTGCACCAACCAACTAGCCGGTGTGTTCATGGACATTTTCAACCTCTCATTGCTTCAGTCAGAGGTTCCCACCTTCCCATCAATCATCCCAGTCCCAATGAAGAGTAGGGTGACCTGACTCAACGACTATCGCCCAGTCGCACTAACTTCTACTGTGATGAAATGGTTTGAGAGGCTGGTCATAGCCAGAATTAACACGGACCTAAGTAAAGATTTGGACTCCATGCAATTCACCTATTGTCACAATCGCTCCACGGCAGATGCAATATCACTGGCTCTCAACTCATCTCTGGATCACCTCGAAAACAGCAACTCGTACACACAGCTGTTCTTCATCATCGACAGCTCGTCCTTCAACACCATTATTCCCTCAGTGCTGGTTAAGAAGCTACAAATTCTGGGCCTCTGTACCCCACTCTGCCACTGGATCCTTGACTTTCTCATCGGAAGACCACAGTCAGTACAAATTGGAAACAACGTCTCCTCCTCACTGATCATCAACACAGGGCCAGCCCAAAGATGCATGCTTAGCCCACTGCTCTACTCATTATAAACCCATGACTGTATGGCCAGGCACAATTCCATTGCTATCTATAAGTTTGCCGATGACACCACAGTTGTCAGCAGAATCGCAAACAGCAATGAGGAAGTGTCCAGGAGGGAGAGAGATCAACTCATTGAATGGTGTAACGACCACAACCTTGTGCTCAATGTCAGCAAAACAAAGGAGGTGATTGTGGACTTCATGTAGAAATCAGGGGAACATGACCCAGTCCTCATTGAGAGGGTCATGAACTCAAATTCCTGGTGTCAACATCTCTGAGGATCTGTCCTGGAGCCTCCACGTTGATGCAATCACAAAGAAGCTCACCAGCGTCTATACTTTCTGAAGTGTCTGAGATGGTTCGGTATGGCACTGAAGACTCTCATAAACTTCTACAAGTGTTCCGTGGAGAGCATTCTGGCTGGTTTATCACTGCCTGGTATGGAGGCACCAACTCTCAGGACAAGAATAAAATCCAGAGGGTCCTTAACTTGGCCTGCGTCATCGCAGGCATCAGACTCCACTCCGTCGAGGTCATCTACATGAGGCGGGGTCATACAAAAGAAGCTTCTATCTTCAAAGATCCCCAGCACCCAGACTTTGCCCCCTTCAGTCTGTTACCATCAGGGAAGAGGTCCAGGAGCCTAAAGACGAGCACTCAGCGGCACCAAGATGGCTTCTTCCCCGCTGCCATCAGATTCCTGAATGATCAATGAACCACAGGCCCAGCCTTACTTTTCGTCCACTATTAATGTCAAGGACTTTCATGACTTGTTCATGGCAATAAACCCTGATTTTGATTCAATTATAATTAAAAAGAACCTTCCACTGCCCTTTCCCAATGGAATATTAGAACTCTAAGCATAATTCCTAGTGAAGATTTTGCCTGCAATGGAGAGCAGCGTGATTCCCCTGTAGTTTGAACAGTCTGATTTCTCGCCTTTGTTTTTGTACAGGGTGATGATGGTGGCATCACGAAGGTCCTGAGGCAGTTTTCCTTGGTCCCAACAAAGCTTGAAAAACTCATGCAGTTTGACATGCAGAGTTTTGCCGCCAGCCTTCCAGACCTCTGGGGGGATTCCATCCATACCTGCTGCTTTGCCACTTTTCAGTTGTTCAATTGCCTTATATGTCTCATCATGGGTGAGGACCTCATCCAGCTCTAGCTTAGGGGCTGTTGAGGGAGCTGGAGCAGGGCAGAATCTTGGACTGAGCGGTTGGCACTGAAAAGAGATTGGAAGTGTTCTGACCATCGGTTGAGGATGGAGATCTTGTCGCTGAGGAGGACTTTGCCATCTGAGCTGCGCAACGGGCTTTGGACTTGGGGTGAGGGGCCGTACACAGCCTTTAGAGCCTAGTAAAAACCCCTGAAGTCGCCAATGTCCGCGCTGAGCTGGGTTCGCTTGGCGAGGCTAGTCCACCACTCATTTTGGATCTCCCGGAGTTTGCGCTGAAGATGGCTGCATGCGCGACGGAAGGCTTGTTTCTTCTCTGGACAGAACGGCTTTGTAAGGTGAGCCTGGTGGGCAGCTCGCTTCTTTGCCAGCAGCTCCTGGATTTCCTGGCTGTTATCGTCGAACCAGTCCTTGTTTTTCCTGGAGAATAATACCTAGTGTCGCCGAGAATATTCTCCCAGAATCACAGTGCGGCTTTCGCACAAACAGAGGAACTACTGACATGGTCTTTGCCCTCAGACAGCTCCAAGAAAAGTGCAGAGAACAAAACAAAGGACTCTACATCACCTTTGTTGACCTCACCAAAGCCTTCGACACCGTGAGCAGGAAAGGGCTTTGGCAAATACTAGAGCGCCTCGGATGCCCCCCAAAGTTCCTCAACATGGTTATCCAACTGCACGAAAACCAACAAGGTCGGGTCAGATACAGCAATGAGCTCTCTGAACCCTTCTCCATTAACAATGGCGTTAAGCAAGGCTGTGTTCTCGCACCAACCCTCTTTTCAAATCTAATTATGTCGGCCCTGCCACTTTTCTGACAGTCTTAGTGCAAACTATATCACAGGTTAAGGCTAAAGCATCACTGAATTTCCTTATTGTCACAACCCTTTAAGAACCGCAGTTAGTTAATATTCTTGTTAAGGAAGAATGTTACTATTTCACATTATATACAAACACAGTATTTTAATATCCGGTCATCAAATTAGCTGGAAATAAAACACTTTATTGATTTCTATTCCAAAAGCATTTTATTTGGTGTAAACGTTCTTTGCCTAGCTCTTTTGCTCTGGTCATAAGATTTTTTTCCTTCAGAAGGAATTGTGTTATTTTTGAATTTTTGTTTAAGCCTGATACTGTACGGCTTTGATGGAACAGATGACTGAAATGGTTATTTGTTTGATTTTCTACTGGGTACATTGTTTGGCTGCTCATAACTGCCATTGTAAATGCAGTGTTTAATTTTCTTTAGATGTACAGCATGGCAACAGGCCATTTCAGCCCACAGCCCGTGCCGCTCAGTTACACCTAACCCCGCTGTATATCTTCGGAAAGTGGGATGAAACCCGAGCACCTGGCGAAAGCCCACGCATGTGCCGGGAGAACGTACGAACTCCATCCAGACAGTGCGGGATTTGAGCCCCGCTCCCGATCGCTGGTGCTACCACAGCGTGGCGCTAATCGTGCCACCATGACTTCTGGACCCGCTGTGATGAAGGTGACATAATGAGTTTGACCGTACAAGGATGAAGGTATAAAAATCTATGAGTGATGTGGCAGCCGTCTTAAAGGCTGGTGGCAAACGGAAAATAAATGAGTTCAGGAAAATTGTCTGAGATTTGTTAGGCTTTTCTTTGAGGTTAGTAAAGAATATTTTTCCACTGCTTTTAACCACAATTTCTTGACCACTTTTCTGCAGAGAATCACGTTAGCACGAGACTGGAGTTATCCATAGGGCAGATTGGCTAAAACCAGCAAATCTTCTCTCAAGGATCTGAGTGAACCCATTTGGTTTTTACTGATAATCCTACGTCTTTAGAAACACAGTTTTTCGGATACCAATCTTTTAATTCTTTCCAGATTTCTTTAAAGCTCGTTTTAAATTTTCAATGGTGAAACTTGAACTCAAATGCTACTGGACTATTTGCCCAAGGCTCTGAATTACCAGCCCAGCATAGCTGCCACACCACTGAATTGATTCAGATGGAAACGTAACCATCAACATTTGAGTTGTGATGCAGGGAATGAGAAAGTTATAGTTCATAAGGGTTAGGGTTCGGGTAAGACACAGAAGTGTCTTCCTCTTTTCATTGAAGCAGTAGAGGCGACCTCAGTAAAATATATAACACAAGTTGGATAGATTTTTATATAGCATGGAAAGGCATACCCACTGGGCAGCTGTACCTGTGGTCCCTCCCACAGGCTCCTGGATAAACACAGCCCCACCTCAGTGCAGGTCAGTCGAGCTGAATGTACGGGCCTTTTTTATGCATGACCAGTACGTGGTCATTCTTCCTGGCCCGCGGGGATAAAAAGAATCTCAGGGCTGTATGTGACGTCACATATGTACTCTGACAATAAATCTGAAATCTCAGTGAGTTAGAAGTTGGGGGGTGGGCAATTAAAATACAGACAATCCCCGGGTTAAATTAACTAGGTATGAATTTGCATTTAAGTCGGAACAAATATATTTGGACTTTATTTAGCATCCATTAGGCAAATATTTATCTTGCTCTATAACATATTTACCTTACAATGCATAGAAAACACGTTCCAACGCTAAAACATCCTAAACAGTACAGAATAATGCAGTACTGTACAGAAGCAAATCTAAGATTGATCTCTAAGCTAAACAGATTTGAGTTGTACAGCCAGTCTTTGACGACCACATCAATGTCATAAAGTAAAAATAATAAAAACCACATCAGTTTTATTGGCAATTCAGCCCCCACTTCATGACATTCAGTGCTGGAAGTATTGTGTATATGGGATGACTTTGGGCAAGAGAGTAGACATGGATCATATTCTCTTTAGTATTCACTAAATACAGGAGAAGGGAACCCTTGGAAGTGACCAGGGGGCGGCCAGAATTCTCGGAATGGCCAACTGGTAGCAGAAAAAATCCAGCAGGAAAACATTTACAATTCAAGACCCATCAGCTTTAACTATGCTAGCTTGGAGAACAAGTTTTCATCTCTCATAAAGGCGCTTGCTACAAGAATGAGCAGATACGGGTTTTATTTGGAGATTTACAACATGGAAAACTGGAGCCAAATTTTCCATCTGATTCAGAAGTTATCCAATCCAGATGAGGGGAACATCGGAGGGGGCAGAGTGGGGGACGGTGTCGGAGAAAGTGGGGCGGTGGCCGTGTTGGAGCGGGCGAGCGGTTGGGTGGGTTTACCTAGTCTGAGCGAGCGGCGAGCTAGGGGAACCACATCAGAGTGAGCGGGGAGAGGGGACCATGTCAGAGCGAGCACTGGAGTTCACGACGGAGTGAGAGGTGGGTGGGGTCTATGTCAGAACGAGCTGTGGATGGGGTCCTCGTTGAAGTGAGTGAAGGGGTAGGGGAACAATGCCCAAGTGAGCGGTGGGTGGGGTCCTCTTCGGAGAGAGCAAGTGGGGTAGGAGAACCACATCAGAGTGTCAGCATGGGGTGGGGTGGGGTGGGGGGGGGGGGAAGGCGCCACTTTTGAATTTAAATTACTCAACCGCGCTTGAACCATAAGCTGACGCCGTTCCACTTCCGGCCGGCTCGCCGGTTCATAGCAACAGGTTGTTTGTAAATCGGACATCTGCAACCCGGGGACTGCATGTGGACGATTGGAGGGAATAGTCGTTGAACTGGTTTAGTCGTTAGATCATTAGAATGGCACAGGAATGGACCCTCATTGCTCCGCAGTCAATTTGTGTCAATTTAAACTGCACATCTGCCTCCCCCCACTACCCCGATGATCTATATAATTCAATTCCCCACCTATCCATGTGTCTGTCGAAAGGTCTCGGATCCAGGCAACATGCTGGTGAGCATCTTCTGCACCATATCCAAAGCGTCTACATCTTTTCTGCCATGCAGTGACCAGAACCTGCACACTATGCTTCAAATGTGGCTAACGCAAAGTTTTATATAGCTGTGGCCCAACATGAAATCCCACATTTATATTCAGCGCCCGAAATGACGAAGGCAAACATGCTGTCCACCGCCTTTACCGAGATTGAAAAGTAGATACTCGTGTAATCGCCAAATACTTGGACCACTTGTTCAGGCCAAAAGAGGTGGGGGAGGGGACTGGTTGACTTTACATGGGCCAGCTTTTGACATCAGTGAGCACCTGCATTGTTCAGGGTTACAGAAGCTCAGACAGCTGGGACCAGGTGGTAAGTCAATGGGGAGTTGGGTGAACTCTGGATCCTTCGGGAGGCAAGGGTAGTGAAGGAGAAGAGTTTCAGGGAGACATTAACTCCCAGAGGTCAGGAGGGGGAAAGGGGAATGGGCAGATCAGCAATAAGTATACCATTTTGGATACTGTTGGTGGGGACGACCTCACCAGTTGTAGTGGTAACACCTTTAGCACTGAGACTGGGCCCTCAGCTCAGAAGGGGAGGAGGGAGAAGAAGAGAGCAGTATTGATTTGATAGATAGGGGGACAGATAAAAGGTTCTGTGGGCGAGATCGAGAATCCTGGATGGGATGACCCCGGGCCTTACATTAACCTCCTCTAACCCCAAACACCCATATTTTTCCTGGGGTGACATCAGTTTGAGATGAGAGTTCAGAAGTTGGGATTTTACTTAGAGAGTGGTGGATTCCTGGAATGCGTTGCTTTGGTGGAGGCTGGTACAATAGGGGACATTCAAAAGGCTCTTAGACAGGCACATGAATGTGAGAAGAATAGAAGGTCATGGTTGTGAGGTGGGGAAAAATTAGATTGTTGTGGAGCAGTGGTTTTCAAACTGTCCTCCTAAGCTCACATTCCACCTTAAGTAATCCCTGTGCCATCGGTGTTCTGTGATTAGTAAGGGATTGCTTAAGTAGAATGTGCGTGGAGACAAAAAGTTTGGAGACCACTGTTTTAATCATCCCTCATTGATTCGTTATGTGCACGGTTTCAGAACTCCAAAGGAAATGGGCCAATGGCAATTTTTCTCAAGCAAAATATTTCAGTAACAATTGGATCTAGAGCAGTGATTCGCAACCTTCCCTTCCTGCTCACGTCCCACCTTAAGCAATCCCTGTAGTGCGCGTCGAAAGATCCAAAGATATATTGATCCAAACCAAGGCTTTTATTAACTAAAAGTAGGTCGACCAGTCCAGAATGACCTGGTCTGGTGAGGAGCAATCCTTTAAGACCTGCCAGTAGGTGGTGCTACACTCTCAGCCAATCACAGTCATCCTACACGGCCATCTCTACATAGACACATTGGTGATAGAATCTGTACGATCACAATCCCTTACTAATCACAGAGCACAGATGGCAGAGGGATTACTTCAAGTGAAAGGTGAGTGGGGGGTGGGGGGCAGTTTGAAAACCACTGTCATAGAGTAAGTTACTATATGTCACCAGAATATCATGGGCTGAAAGGCCTGTATTGTGCCTTCTATTTTCTATAACTCCAAGATTCCTGAGCTTATATATTTTAATCTATTCAATTTTATTGCCTCCATCATATATGGTTGGATCTTTAGCTTCCTCAAAACTAAACCATGAAATTTTATCTCTAATTTTATATATCTCATCCCTGTTTTGAAATATTTCACAATGCTCTGTGGTCACTATCCTTATATCATCTCTTGCCCCTCAATATCAAATACTGGGTCATAATTCTCCGGTGAAGTGAAGTGGCTTTTTATGTCACTAAATGCTTGAATAATGCAAGTTGCCAAAACACCCAACGTGGAATAAGAAACTGTTAAGTAGCAAGTACAAGAACTGTTGTCTGGACTGGGAAAGGGTGGAAAAAAATAGATTTGCTTTCATTTGGAGAGTAGGTGGAAGGATTGGTGTGGAGAACAGAACCTGAGGAAACCAAATAGCTTAATGGGAGGAGGGATTATGCTTCAAGTCAAGTTTAATGTCATCCAATTGTATGAATCAAGTCACCTTTTTTTATTCCATGATCGCACAGTAAAGATGAGATAGTGTTTCTCCAGGACCACGGAGCACATTTACGTAAATATAAGTTGGAATAGAAGTTAAACACGTTGAAATATTAAAGGTCCATGGTGCACTATCCACAAATGTTCTGGGAATTCAGGATCCTGATGGCTTGGGGGAAAAAACTGTTACCCAATCTGGATGTAAGGGGCCGAGTGCTACAGTACCTCCTACCAGATGGCAGAAGGGAGAACAGTTTACGTGAGGGGTGTCTGGAGTCCTTCACAATGCTCATTGCCTTTCGTCCGCATTGGGTGTTGTAGATGTCCTTCATGGTAGGAAGAGAGCCCCCCAATGATCTTTTCCACTATCCTTTACAGGGCCTTGTGGTCCGACGAGGCACAGCCTCCAAACCAGGTGGGGATGCAGTTGTTCAAGATGCTCTCAATACATCCTCCGTAGAATGTAGTGAGGATGAAGGGTGGGAGATGGACTTTCCTCAGCCTTCGCTGGAAGTAGAGGCTCTGCTGGACTTTCTTGGCTGTGGAGCTGGTTTGAAGGGAACAGATGATATTCTGTACAATTGTACAGTAGTGTTCAACCCAACAAAACTGTCAAATTTCCTCCTGTTGTGGGAGGGTGAGAAAAGGGTTCTAATTGGCACTCGTCTAAAAAGAACATTTCTCTGAAGCGCCTCAACAAGGGTTCTGTGAGTAATCTTACATTCTGTCACCACGCGCCCCCCCCCCCCCTCCCCTCTCCGGTCTCTTCCATCCACTACTTAGGAACTACTAACTTCATCTTAAACCCTGCGTGTCTGACCCATCCATAGCCTGCATGTTGCACCCACTTAAGGCCTGTGGGTCTCACCATTCTAAGGCCTGTGCATCTCAACCATCTTAAAGCCTGCAGGTCGCATCAATTTCAAACCCAAGCCTCATCACTGAATTTCTGAAACCACTGCCTTCCAAGAATTGAGTCTTGAGCTGTTGTGACTTGGGGCATTAGACACACACACACACTCACCAATATATTCATGCATAGTTAGAGTTGAAGTTAGATACTTACGTTTAATTACGTTTAGATAAATTAGAGAAGGTGTTATATAATTGTTGATTAATAATTAAAAATATTATTTTAAATATAAGACCTCTGGGCTAATTTTAATCACTGTTGACTGGTACATAACAACATACGTAGCAGATGGTAGAATCTTACAGGGACTGGCAGAAATTAGGTTACAGTTTATTTATTTCTTCAACATTCCCACAGTTTGACACTGGAAGGCCAGCCAATGTTGTATGCATGCATTTTATTAAGATGGAGTTGAACCTATAATCTCTACCTTAGAAGCAAGATGATCACTACTGGGCTTCAGCTAACACCTTGCAAAGCCGAATTTAGATGAACTTACTTTAACTTTGAATATTTTCCAAAGCTCACACAAATCCAGAAATCGCACAATCTTTCTTGACAATGATATATTATATTCAGAGCCCCTTTTTTAAACCCTCCTCCCCCCCCCCACCCACTCCTCTCCCTTCTGAATATCATAAGGAAAAGATGGTGTAAATTGAACAAACATAAAGAACCAAAATTCTGCAGAGTCGCCGACCCGTAAAGGAACCAAATATAAACCCAGAGTAACATAAAGTAAAATGAAAAAGACACAAAACAAGAGCCTGTCGTCTGCACGCCGACCTACTTCATTTTCCTCAGTCGTTCCACTATTGGTGTGGATTTTTACCTTTCTTCTATTTAGAAGGGGATGTAACTATATCTGTGTACCGATGTGTTGCAGATGAGGCTTCCCCAGGCCAATGAATGTGTCATATTTTCTCCTTAAATTGTACGTAATTTTCCACAGGGAAATAAAACTCTCCAAGGTGTTAATATTTAGTTGCGAGTCGGACTTCCACGTGACCGCTATACACTTCCTGGCCACCGACAAGGTAACCTACACAAATTGAATTTGGTACATGGACAGGTTAAAACTAAATTATTATTGAGCTTTGGCGCCTTATTAATTAAATCCATTGCTACAGTTAACAATTTCTACTTGAACAGCACTGTAGATGCTGGAGGAACTCAGCGACCATATATTACCGTTGTTATAGGCCTGAGCCCTTCTTACGGTTGGTTTAGTGATTAGCACAATTTCCTTACAGCGCCAGCGATCGGAACCGGGGTTTGAATCCTGTGCTGTGTGCAAGGAGTTAGTACGTTCTCCCTCTCTCTGCATGGGTTTTCCCTGGGGCTCTGGTTTCCTCCCACCGTTTGAAATATACCGGGCGGTGTATAGGACGTTTGGGTGTAATCGGGTGACGTGGGCCGACAGGGCCTGTTGCCATCCTGTATGTCTAATTTTTTTTTTAAAATTGAATTCTTCAAGGTATGCCTCGGCCAGAACGTCAGTACTATTGCTTTACCTGCGAGACCGGCTGAGTTCCTCAAGCATTTCTGTGTGCTTTCACTAGTGTCTGCAGAAGTTTGTTTCTCAGCCTTTGAAACGCAGGTTTCCCTGCCTGAAAAGTCCAGAAGGTAGAATTCTCGGTCAGAAAAGTATCTATGACCAAATCATGTGAATATCAAAGAATAGGAGTATCTGATCATGCTCTTGTTATTTTGATTCTGAATTTTTCCTGACATTCCATTCACAAAAAGGCTTTGGCGATTTAATTCGACTTTACTCTCAGGTAAGAATATTTTTCAATTTGATGAAAAAAAACAAATGCAGTTTTACTTTACTTCTATATCTTCCCCAACTGTGTCGAATTTGATTGTATGGGATGCACTGAAAGATTATCTGGGAAGGCAAAATATTTCTAATACAGCTAATGTTAAGAAGAATATTACTAAGAAAATATTGGAATTAATTAATCAGATTAAACAAATCACACTCAAGATAAAAATCTAAATTTATATAAAAGTCAAACTGAAGAACAATGATTGAGAAGTAAGGGGCATTTTATTCATCCACGGTGAAAAATCCGGTAGGCTATTGGCTGAAAGGAATTCCTGCTTAAAAATGAAAACCAAATCAATGAGATTCAGATGGGAGAGAGTATGATGATGACTGATTATTTTAAAATTGATGATACTTTTAGAGAATTCTATTCCAATCTTTATACTTCTGAATTTAATAAAGATTATGCTTTATGGATTTCCTGAACCGTCCAAATCTACTCGTGCTTTCTCAGAATAGACGTACAAGTCTGGAGGCTCCTAATTACCATGAGGAAATATTACTTGCAATTTCCTCCTCACAACCTGGTAAACCTCCAGGGCCAGATGGATATCCTGCTGAATGTTGTAAATCTTTCTCGAAATGGCTTATACCTCATTTAAGATCTCTGATCGACGGTTCATTTTAAAAATGGGAAGCTTACATTGTCTTTTAACAAGGCTTGTATATCTCTTATTTTGGAAAAAGGGAAGGACCCTGCTGAACGTGCATCATACAGGCCTATTTCTTTACTCAATGTGGATGTGAAGATTTTGCCCATAATTTTGGCCCATAGATTAGAGAATATTTTACCATTGCTTATTTCTGACGACCAAATTGGTTTTATTAAGAATCGTTATACTACCTAGACAAAATGTGGGTCAGTGGGACTAAGTGGCACTGACTAGTAGAGCCAAACTGGCCTGTTTCTGTGCTGTAAATGGTAGAATTTTAATGCGTTATTCAGGAACATCTTCCGTCTCATTCTCTCTGGTGTTCTGTTCAATGTTCGCACTTGATCTACAGTACATGAAACCTTCTGAATTTCTCATTACTCTGTGTAGTTTTGGTCACCTCACCACAGGAAAGATACAAATAAGACTGAAAGAGGGCAGAGGGAATTTCCAATAGAAGGAACTTATTGAAACCTTTGAATTTTTAAATGTGACCAAGGTGCATTGTTTCCCACTGAGGCACCCATTAGGTGTTTTCATGACTTCAAATGTTAAATCTTGCAAACACGAGTACCTAAAATACACCAGAAAGCTTTGAAATTTCTCATTACATATGAAGAAAGAAACTGATGCACCTTTTGAAGGCAATCTCAGCTGATGTGCTTTCTTTTTCAGTTTGTTCAAGAGAGGATGTGTGCAAACATTTAATCAGAACTTTATTCTGTGAGTGAGTGAGACAACAGCAAAATCAAAGGAGGGATAAAGAGAAAAGTATTTCTGTGAATTGGGTGAATATAACCATATAACCATTCAACCACTTACAGCACAGAACAGGCCAGTTCGGCCCTACTAGTCCATGCCGTAGCAAATCCCCACCCTCCTAGTCCCACTGACCAGCACCCGGTCCATACCCCTCCAGTCCCCTCCTATCCATGTAACGATCCAGTCTTTCCTTAAATGTAACCAATGATCCCGCCTCGACCACGTCTGCCGGAAGCTCATTCCACATCCCCACCACCCTCTGCGTAAAGAAATTTCCCCTCATGTTCCCCTTATAATTTTCCCCCTTCAATCTTAAACCATGTCCTCTAGTTTGAATCTCCCCCTTTCTTAATTGAAAAAGCCTATCCACATTGACTCTGTCTGTCCCTTTTAAAATCTTAAACACCTCTATCAAGTCCCCTCTCAATCTTCTACTCTCCAGAGAAAAAAGCCCCAGTCTGCACAACCTTTCGCTGTAACTCAAACCCTGACATCCTGTCAACATTCTCGTGAACCTTCTCTGCACTCTCTCTATTTTGTTTATATATAGAGGGAATTTTTATTTAATTTAAAATTTTTCACACTATGAACCATATTAACCAAAATGCACACAAACATTTCCCTCTTGAATGTACACAATGTCATTTTCTCCCCTTTTCCCTCCTCCCTTCCCTCCCTCCTTCACCCCCCCTCCCCACCCACTCAACGTTTACCATATACGATACATTAAACCCATTTATACAATATCTTCACACAATGAAAATAAACAAGAAATTTGTGTCGTCTACTTTATTATGTCAACCTGGAAATTAGAAGATAGCCTGAGAATACAGCAATGGTACATAGAAATGAATAAATATATTCCATTGGAAAAAATAACATATAATTTAAGAAATGACATCACAGTATTCAAACAATTGGGAACCGTACCTGGAACACAATAGAGAGGTCCTACCGTGAACCTCCACCCCCTAAAATGACAGAATGTGGAGAAGAAGACGAAATGAACTGACCCAGTGTGTGAAAGTAGAAGGGAAAATTTTTTGAGAGAGGAATGGTTGAACCAGAGAAGAATCTCTGAATTAAGGAATAAAGGAAAGAGAGACTTTGCATGGAAAATGGGGCGGTATGGTTCATGTAATGATTAGAGCAGTGGTTCTCAACCTTTTTCTTTCCACTCACATCCCACTTTAAATAATCCCTATGCCATCAGTGCTCTGTAATTAGTTAAGGGATTGCTTAAGGTGGGATGTGAGTGGGAGGGAAAGGAAGGTTGAGAATCATTGCTCTAGACCTAATTGTTACTGAAATCTTTTGCATGAGACAAATTGCCATTGGCCCATTTCCTTTGGAGTTCTGAAACCGTGCACATAACGAGTCAATGAGGGATGATTAAAACAGTGGTTTTCAAACTTTTTCTTTTGATCCACATCCCAACTTAAGCAATCCCTTACTAATCACAGAGCACCGATGTCAGAGGGAGTACTTAAAGTGGGATGTGAGTGGAAAGAAAGAGGTTGGGAACCACTGCGTTAGAGCAACACCTTCTCAGCGCCAGCGATTTGGACTGGCGTTCGAAACCCACGCTGTCTGTAAGGAGTTTGTATGTTCTCCCTGTGTCTATGAGAGTTTCCCCTAGGGGCTCAAATTTCCTCCCACCATTGGGCGTAAATTGGGCGGCACAGACTCATGAGTTGAAATGATCTGTAAACATGCTGTGTGTCTAAATTTTTTATAAAAAGGAGAAACGTCACTCAGGCAGAATGCAGTGAATAAAGACAATGTGGAGATTGATCATGAGAAAACTGAGATAAAATACACATAGACACATTATGGGACAGACTCGATTGGCTGAATAGCCTATTTCTGCTTCTGCCTTACAGTCTTGTTATTGGCCAACTTTTGTAGATTACAGACATAATGAACACAGTGAAAATTGATGGGCATCGTATCTTGGCAAGCCTGGTCAAGAAGGCATGAAATGAAGTTGGAGGCATTCGAAAGGATGGCCATAATTTTCCAAGATGCTATGGGGTTGGCCAAGGTTTGGAAAGCCATGGATATCCATGCTCTAAAAATAGCCAAGGTACAATTATGATAACCACCAACTAGTAAATAAGGTTGTGAAGGACATTATGGAAAGTACTAGACATTTGCAGAGGCTTATAAGAGACCAACAAGGTTTCATGACTGGCAACTCATGGCAAGCGCTGGTATAGCAGTTAGCACAGTGCCTTTCCAGCGGCAGTGATCAGGACCAGGGTTCGAATCTTGTATGTTCTCCGCATGTCTGCGTGGGTTTTCCCCGGAGTCTCTGGTTTCCTCCCACCGTTCAAAATGGTTGTAGGTTAATTGGGTGTATTTGGACGGCACAGGCTCATGGGCTGAAAGGGCCTGTTACTGTGCTGTATGTGTAAATTTAAATTTATTTATAAATTGTTGTCTAGAAAAAAAACAAGCAGGCCATACTGAAACAAATAATTTCAAGTGGAATTAGATCAACCAATATTTAGGAATCAAAGTGGGGCTGTGTCCAAAAGTGCTCCTGAATCCAAATAGACTAATACCATTGATGGTGGGTAACAAGATCCTGGATACCTGGCGTCATAATGGCAGCAGGTACGTCAAGGCCTGTTATGAGCAGGGGCAACTAATGTCATTTGAACAGTCTGGAACAAATATAATCTAACAAATAGGACGTTCCACTGCTACCTTCAGATGAGATCTTTTCTGCAGGACAAATTAGGTCCAACTATGGCCCTACCAGGTGCAGTGTGTAATGGAATATTTGGGAGATAAATTGGTAAAATTAGAATAGGTTACATATATACACACACTTTAAAACAGATCTTATTTGAAATATTGAAGAATTTGTATTCAATGACTTTATAGAAACTATGGAGAATGCTGTGGACATTTCACAAGTAGGTGCTAATTGAAATGATGTCATTAAAGCAACAAGCAGGAGATGCTCTGGCTGTTGAAAGTGCTTTGATAGAGTGCACAGAAAGGTCACTCCTGGGTTTTTGTTTACCTGAAGACAACAGCTTGACCAAGAAAACTAACTCCTATTGTTTTTCTGGAGAAGGTCAGGGGTTTTGCAAGTGAGTCACAAGGGCTTTCTGGCAGGGGGGAGAGAGAGAGAGAGAGAGAGAGAGATGAGAGAGAGAGAGATGAGAGAGAGAGAGACAGTCTCTCTGCAAACCACACGAGACCTTCCTGAGTGGTAAACCTTTACTTTTCTAGCATCAAAGCCTGGTGAACTTTATTCTGTGCACAGTACAAGAATTGCCTGCAACCAGTGAGATTGAACTGTCTTATATACACATTACACACATGTGCACTTAGAATTAGAGGGGGGGGGGGAGGGTTAAGTAAGTCAATAGAGATATGTTAAAGTTTGATTCTATTTTCACGTTCAAAGATAATTAAAAACAACTTTTGTTTAAGTAACCCTGTGTCGTGGTGTATATCTATTGCTGCTGGGTTTTGGGGTCCTCTGGACACATAACACTGGAATATGGAAACGCAAAGCTGTATTGTCCTGGAGAAAATCTCTTACAACTTAAGAAAAAAGTACGACACTTTCATAAAAATTTGGCATCCATACCTCAATTCCATCGGAACACGATTATAGGGAGGACTGTGGTGCCCCATCACTCACCCTCCCCATCAGCCCTGCAATTAGCCGGGTGGGGTGGAATCCCATTTCAAACAGGAAAAGTCGTGCGAAGAAAATGGTCGGAGCACTTCCTGCCATTACGTGACAAATCCACAAACCCCTCATGTATATTTTATACCTTTGTTGTGAATGACCTGAGTGTTATGTGTAATTGAATATTAGGTGTTAAATATGGAAGGTATTAGGGGGGGCTGCAGTGAACTGAGATCTTCTGGTGGTGTGTGGTACTGATGGCTGGCTCCACCTCCCGGCTCCACCCTCATCTATCCATATATAACCCTGGACCACTGTATGACCCTACCCTCAGTTATAGCCTAATAAAAGTGTGTGTTCTCCTTCCAGTGGTGAGAGCTTTTATTCACACTACAGGGGGCAGGGAAGGGGAAGGAAAAAGCTTGAACTCTACAGGAAAAAAAATTGTATAAAATTGACAATTATAAATCAGTGCTGGCAATGATATTACTCATGTTAACATCAGGAATTTTTTTTCCAAAAACTGAATAGATTAATAGGAAAATTTCTGTGAAAGGTTAAGTAAATCAAGAGTGGCTTTCGACAAGTTAACATGGTCATATAAACGAGGGATTTGCAGCTACCAAATTTAAAAAACCTCTAAAAGGCAGCTCAATTAAAATTTTTGTCAAACGTCTATCAACTAGGGGAAACACCGACTTGGCTCAGGATAGAGTTATATAAATTAGGAGGATGTTTCTGAACATTTAATTTATAACTTAAATGAGAAATTAGTAAGGAATAAAAATACACTAATATTACATCATATATTAAAAATATGGAGTAATATACATTTAGAAAGAAGAAGAGTACCAAACATGTTGTTAAATCATTAATAATGTTGATAACTGTTTAAGTCTGGAAAATAATAAATAAGATATTTAAAAAAATTAAAATTAGGTTAAATTAAAATTAAATCACACTTTAGCAAACTCAATGAGCCCTTTGAATTTATAGAAAAGACTAAGAATAGAAATAAATGTGATGTTCCTGTAAAGGATATTAATAAAATAGTTCTCAATCACATCTAATGTTGGGGAACAAATCTGCAACCAATACTGTTCCTTGCAGCAATTCTGGGGACCCACTCTGTGGGCTGAACGTTAACCAAGTTAAATTGACAGCAAACCCACTTCGGGGATAGAATACTAAGCGACTAAAAAAGGACTGCTAACGGTCAGCGTGGCGATTAGCGCAACGGTCTTACAGCGCAAGAGATTGGGACTCGGGTTAGAATCCCACGCTGTCTGTAAGGAAGTTGCACGTTCTCCCTATATCTGCATTGGCTTTCCCTGAGAAGGGGTCCGGATTCCTCCCACCTTTTGAAACAAAGTGGGGGTTGTAGGTTAATTGGCGTAAATCAGGCAGGATGCTTTCGTGGGCTGAAATGGCCTGTGACTGTGCTGTAGGGGCTAAATTTAAATGTTCTAAAGCAGCAAAGAAAAATAAAGAGTCATCGTGTATATCTTGTCTCCAGGAAACTGTGAGCGATGGACTCAGCTAAATTGTATGTTTGTCATAGATTTCATCCCCATTGACAGACCAGTCATCGTCTAAGTGTGCAATTCACTTTTGCTGGAAGTCAGACAGGGATGAGTCACCTGTGGAATGTTATTGGTTTGAACTGAATAGTTTGGTTTTGGAGAGGATTAATGGCCTGATGTACATTTTAAGAGTTGGGAGGACATTCCATGGAGCTTTAAATTCTGAGGGTGTTATTTTCCACAACTTTTAAGTGTGTTGTTTAAAGATCCTTTTAACTCGAGTTAAATCAAGTCAAATTTATTGTCATCTGAAGTCAACCCGAAGAAACAATGTTCTCCGGTCCTTGGTGCAAAACATGGAAACACACAACCAGATATTACACACATACAGACAAACAATACATATGCAGGACAAGTATTTCATCTCCAGAAATAAATCAATAAATATTGTTTCATTAATAGTAGAGTTTCGGGTGAGCAGTTCCTTTGGTCGATCTGCATTCTCACTGCCCGTGGGAAGAAGCTGTTCCCCAGCCTGGTGGCGCTGGCTCAGATCCTCCTGGATCTCTTCCCCGATGGGAGCAGCTGAATGCTGTGTGCAGGGTGGAAGGGGGGTCCTCGATGATTTTGCATGCCCTCTTCGGACGATGATGTCAGTAGATCTCGTCGACGGTGGTGGGTGAGACTCTCTGCCACTCTTCTTGTCCTGTGGATTGCCCACCGATCCATTTCTCGGCCGCAAACAACATTTGTGCAGGTAGGATCTGACTGAGTTCATCTTCGTGGTGCCAAAGTTCAGAGATATTGTACTGCTGTATTAAACCTTTATAAAGATTTAATTGATCATAATATAATTGAATTGATTATAACAATTAATGATGGATGGAAAAGAGACACATGACATTGGTGGCATGAACGAAAGACCAGTCATATTGTAGAGTGACAAAAACTATGATTGTAAGTTGCAGTGAAAAGGCAGTGGGCATGGGGGGGAGTGGGAGCCATACCTGCCGTGAACCCCCTCCATGTGCTGCCGTCACACTTCCCCCCCCTCCTCTGACGTTACAAACACACGTGCTTAGAGCACGGGGAGGCAAAACCGTGCATTGCTAGTGCTGCGGGTGGGTGGGGGGGGAGTCCATGCCCCACAAATGTTGCCCCTCCCCCATGACACCTAGCCTGTTGATAAGCAAGGGGTGAACGGTTAGCTCGGATGGACAGGAATGTGAAGCAGAGGTCACAATCCGATCAGCCATAATCTTATTAAATGACATTGTAGATTTGAGGATTAGAATCACGAATACTGCAGAAGGTTGACAAAGGATTCCGTTGAAAATAGGGTTGGAATGCACAATCTTGGTGCTGCCCAATCAACAGATTTCGAGGTACACGTTCATGACAATAAATTCTAAATCTGATGCTGATCCCAACGTGAAATACCAGGGTTTATGGTGAGAGGGGGAACGTTTAAGTGAGGCTTGTGAAACAAGAGTGGTAACTTCCTGGAATGTGCTGGCAGCGAAGGGGGAAGGAACATGGTACAGGTGTACCCCGCTTTCAGAATCCTCACTTTACGCAAATTCGCTATTTACAAAGAAACCTGTGTTCGCTTTTATGGAAGGATTTCCGCTTTTCCAAAAACAGAGAGCAGGGAGCTGTTATAGAGGCTGCGGGCTGACCCTGAGCAGCTCCTTCCCTGGGGACTATGTTGAGATGTCAATGGGTGACCTCCTTCCTACATCCCAGTCTCCTGTACCTCCCACCCCTCAGCCACACTACACTGTACTTACATTATTTCCACATTATCGGCTGTGTATTTTTCATATTATTCCTGCTTGTTATAAGTCTTTTTTTTTGAAGACTTTATTTAAAATTTTTTAACATGAATACAATAGAGAATTACATTTAAAGAAAAATAAAAAAAAATTAAAATAGTATGATTACAATATTACATCAGAAAACTACACAAAATAACACCCCCCCCCCCCCCGTTAATTGTAACACAATATTAATGGTCTAACTTAAAATTAGTCCAACCCTCCCCCCTCCCCCAAAATAAAGAGTGAAGAGTTAATAAAATTAACAATATTATATATGGAAAAAAATACCCACTTACAAAAAAAGAGATAAAACTTAACCTAAAAAAATTCTAACAACAACAAAAAATTGTCAATACTAAAATATCACGCTTAAACATATATTTAAATCAAACTTAAATGCATATAATTAGCAAACGGAGTCCACTTTAACTTATAAAAAGACATCTTATCCTGAATTGAAAAAGATATCCTTTCCATAGTCAAACAAAATTTCATTTCCAAATACCACTTATCTAAAGTTAGTATATTTCTCTTTCCAAGTAAGTGCTATACATTTCTTAGCCACGACTAAAGCTAAATAGATAAAAGAAATCTGATAATCCTCTAAACCTAAATCGATTAATGATTGCATGTTCCCTAATAAAAATATATCGGGATCTAATACAAGATGGATATTATATAAACTGTTAAAAACAGATTGAATACCTTTCCAAAACTGTTGCAATCGATCACAAAGCCAAACAGTATGCAAAAAAAGTATTGGCCGTCTGATCACTTTGAAAACAAGAATCCAACTTACTAAGACCAAATTTTTTTAATTTCTCCGGCGTTAAATATAGCTGATGAATAAAATTGTAATTAATCATCGCTAGTCTAGCATTAATTAATTTCCGAATACTATTCTGACAAATTTCCATCCAAGCTTCTTCAGCTATTTTATGTCCTAAATCTTTTTCCCATTTCAACTTATCTTTATCCCAGTATTTTTTTACTATCAATTTCTTGTAAAATACAATACAAATCAGATATATATCCCTTTTTTGGTATTGAAAGTGCATATTCTTCAAAACTAGATTCAGGCAATAAAATCATATGTCGACTACATAACTGTTTTACAAAAGATCTTAATTGATAATATACAAATATAGATTTTGCACTAATACCATATTTCCTTTGTAATTCGTCAAAGGAACAAAAACAACCCTCAGAAAAATAATCAGATAAATTTTTTATTCCCAAAAATTGGGACTTAAAAATATATATTCTGGAAGATTGCCATTATATAATAATCAACTTATTCTTTTTACGGTCTCCAATGCCACTTTGAAACAATGGGAAAAGAAGGGAATAAAAAAATTATCTGCTTGTTATAAATCTTAGTGTTATTTTCAGATTTATGTGTTATATGGTATGATTTGAGTCTGGGAACACTCAGAGAATTTTCCCATGGAAATCAATGGTAATCACTTTCTTGCTTTACACCATTTTGGCTTATGAAAGTTTCCGTAGGCCACCCATTTCAATTCCCCACCCCATTCCCTTGCCAACATGTCTGTCCATGGACTCATGCACTGCCAGATTGAGACCACCCATAAAGTGGAGAAACAACACCCTATCTTCTGACTGTGCACCCTTCAAACAGTTGGCATTAATATTGACTTCCCTGGCTTTCGCTAAACCGCCCCCCTCCCCCTTTCTTCCCCATTGTCTTTCCCTTCCATGACTCCTTTCGCACAGACACGATAACTTCCATTTAGTCCCTGATCACATCCAATTAACACCTTTTGTTGGCCTGGATTCCTCCCCCATTGTTTGAATTCTGAGACTTTCTGATCTTTCCTGCTTCTGCCTTTTCTGATCTGTCCTCGAAGAAGGGCTCAGCCCCGAAATGTCGGCGATATATCTTTGTCTCCTATGGATCCTGAAAAGACTGGCTGAGTTCCTCCACCATTTCGGTGGGTTTACTACAATCCCAGCGTCTGCGTGCCATTGTGTTTCACTGTGCCAATTTACGGCCCTGCTATTCATCAGAAAGAAAATACTGCAGTTTAAAATAACATATCAGACTCAGTGGGCCAAATGACCCACTTCTGCTCCAAAATCAGACCATTTTCCAGTTAACACCATGCGAAGAGGTCACATTTTTTCAATGATTTCAAGACTCCACTACTTCCCAAGTCACTTCTCACTCAATGGAAGTGCTTTTTGAAAATGGTAGTAACTCCTCTAATGTCGGGAAACAGCTTGTGAGTCATGTAAAATATTGCAATATCTACAAGGAATTCACTTAGAACATACTGACACTTAGTATTAATGTTTATCGAGCTGCTGGCCCACCACAAAAATCTCAAACCCACAGCCAAAAATATTTATGGCTCACAGGAAAACGGAGGACATCAATATAGTGGGACTCCTTGGCCAAGGTTATCTTACGAGAGTTATCCCAGACCAAGAATCTACGGAAAATGTTAGACAGTGCAATTTTCTTATGACAGAACTTACCCAGAGGCAAAATTAAGAATCTAAATGTCCTATATATCTTGAAAGAACAGAATGTCGGGAAGCTAATGAGCAGAAAAGGGACACTGCATTCAAATAAATAACCAAGGTTGGTGAAAGGGGTGGAGGGTGAGTATGAAGTAAGAAGAAAATGAGAAATATTAAAAATATTGCAATAATAAAGGAAATTCCATGGCCTCAAGATAAATCAGTGCATATTTTAGACTTTAAAAGACTTTTAATGCTGTAATTGATTGAAAAGGAAGGTCATCTTGCTGAATTGTTAGAAGAGGCTCTAGGAATGTTGATGAGGGTAGAGCAGTGGATGTTGTCTATATGGACTTCAGTAAGGCCTTTGATAAGGTTCCGCACGGAAGGTCAGTTAGGAAGGTTCAAGCGCCAGGTATTAACTTTGAGATAGTCACATGGATTCAACAGTGGCTGGAACGGAGATGCCTGAGAATCGTACTGGATAAGTGTTTGTCAGGCTGGAGGCTGGTAACAAGTGGTGTGTCTGTGGGATCAGTATTGGGTCCCTTGCTGTTTGTCATTTATCTTACTGATCTGGATGACGGGGTGGTAAATTGGATTAGTAAATATGCAGATGATACTAAAATAGGTGGATAATAAAGAAGGTTTTCAAAGATTGCAGAGGGATTTGGACTGCTGGGAAGAGTGGGCTGAAAAATGGCAGATGGAGTTTAATGCTGAGAAGAGTGAAGGGCTTTATTTTGGAAGGAATAATCCAAGCAGGACGTACATAGTCAATGGGGTGGGGGGGGGGGGGGGCATTGAGGAATGCAATGGAGCAGAAAGATCTAGGAATAACGGTTCATCGTTCCCTGAAGGTAGAATCTCATGTGGATAGGGTGGTGAAGAAGGCTTTTGTTCTGCTGGCCTTTATAAATCAAATCATAGAATACAGGAGCTGGGAGGTGATGTTGAGACTGTTCAAGGCATTGGTGAGGCCAAATTTAGAATATTGTGTGCAGTTCTGGTCACCGAATTATAGGAAGGATATCAAAAAGGTAGAGAGAGTGCAGGGAAGATTTACTAAAATGTTGCCTAGATTACAAAGTAAGATTGAGCAGATTATGTCTTTATTCATTGGAGCATAAAAGGTTAAGGGGGCATTTGATAGAGGTATTTAAGATTATGAGTGGATAGATAGAGTTGACATGGATAGGCTTTTTCCATTTAGGAGAGATTGAAACAAGAGGTCATGAGTTAAAAGTTAAGTGGAAAAAGTTTAGAAGTAACATGAGGAGGAACTTCTTCACTCAGAGAGTGGTGGCCGTGTGGAATGAGCTTCCGGGAGAAACAGTGGTGACAGGGTCCCTTTTGTGATTTAAGGAAAAATTGGATAGGTATATGGATGGAAGGGGAATGGAGGGTTATGGCAAGCTGCAGGTAGGTGGGACTAGAGGAGAGGACTTGGTTCGGTGGGGACTAGAATGGCTGAGATGGCCTGTTTATGTGCTGTAATTATTATATGGTTATATGGTTATATTGTGGACTTCAGGAAGGGGAAACTAGGAGAACACAACCCAGTCCTCATTGAAGGGGCAGCAGTGGGGAAGGTAAGAAACGTCAAACCGTTTGGTGTCAACATTTCTGAAGACCTATTCTTGGACCATCAGATCAATGCAATCATATAAAAGGCAAGCCAGGGGCTATATTTTGGATGTTATCAATTTGGGATGTTATCAAAGATGATTGTAAATTACTACAGGTGTACTGTGGAAAGCATTCTGACTGGTTGCATGACTGTCTGGTACAGAGATGCCCATGTGCAGGACAGGAAAAGGCTAAAAGAAAGTTGTGAATCTGGGCATCGTGTGCATCAGTCTTCACTCCCCTATGGACATCTTTAAGAGGTGGTTTATCAAGTAGCTTCTACCATCAGCGACCCCCACTATCCAAGCCATGCCCTTTACTCACTTCTACCATCAGGAAGGAGGTACAGGAGCCCGAACACACATTTGACGTTACTACAACAACATCTTCCCTTCTGCCACCAGATTTTAGAATGGACACTTCCTCTCTTTTGTCTTTTTGCACTATTTATTTTTAAATCTTATATTTAGGAATTGGAATTTATAGCAATTTGGCACCTGTAATGTACAACATAGCTGCCGCAAAGCATCAATCAGAAATTTTTACAAAAGCTTCCATGAGCATCGATGTGTTAAATGTGAAGGTAAAAAGAGGTAAAGGTTCCGTTAGGTCGCATCATGTAACATACATGAAATGCTTTAACTTTTTATCTACCTTAAGGCAGACAGAGTCACCACTTTGTCCAGCACCCCACACACAAACCTACAGCACCTGGTGTTCCTGGGTGGTTTCCCCTCCTCGTACTGACCAGGTCTGTGCCTGCTTACCTTCCGAGATCAGACAATCCCAGGCATATTCAGGCTATTATAATGTCCACAGAAACAGCGTGGATCTCTGAGTCGCCACCCATTTCAATTCCTCATCCCCTTCCCTTATTCACACATCTGTCCACAGTCTCATGCACTGCCAGACAGAGACAATAATAGAACCTTTACCTTTTACGAATTGGATCAAAATGATTAGTATGTTTGCAGGTGACCAAAAAAAATAACATGGTTAGGTATCGCGAGGAAACTTGTAGAAGGATCCAGCAGGATATAGTTCAGTTGATTGTAGCTAATCGCACCTCAGGGCCGTGTGCTCACCCTGCTCCTGTTCACGCTACAGAATCACGACGACATCATCAGATCAAGCTCCAACAGTTTCACCGAGTTTGCAGATGACACAAAAGACCTCGGCCTCATCAGCAACAATGAGGAGTCGCACCACAGAGAAGAGGTGGGAAATCTCATGAAAGGTTGTGAGAGGAACCACCTGAGTCTCAACGCGGACAAGAGGAAGGAGATGATGGTGGAAAGTAATGTTGTAATTGTATTAAACTTTGGTTGGGCCACAATTGAAGTATTCTGCACAATTCAGGTCCTCACATTGCAAAAATGATATAAGGGCATTGGAAAGGGGATGAAACAGACCCCCAGCAAGGCATTCCAGGCCCCCACAACTCTCTATGTAAAAAATCATAGCCCTGAAGTCCCCCCTAAACTTCCCTCCCTTCACTTTGAACACGTGTCTTCTGGTGATTTCTGATCCTGCCCTGGGAAACAGGCGCTGGACATCCACCCTATCTATGCCTCTCATAATCTTGTAGAATTGTTTCCCAATCCAAGCAACATCCTGGTGAATCTCCTCTGCCCCCTCTCCACAGCTTCCACATCCTTCCTATAATGAGGTGACCAGAAATGAACACAATCCTCTAAGTGTGGTCTCACCAGAGATTTGTGGAGTTGCAACATGACCTCTTGACTCCTGAATTCAATCCCCCATTAATGAATCCCAGCATCCCATAGGCCTTCTTAACTATCCTATCAACCTGTACAATGACCTTGAGGGATCTGTTCATTCACACTTTTAAGTAAATGAATTATTAACCCCGTTAATGGTTAGTCTTTCCAAATCCATCACCTCACACGTTTCCAGATTCAAATCCATCTGCCACTTTCCTGCCCAACTCTGAATCCTGCCTACATCATCTTGTAATCCCTGACAACCTTTGTGTCATTCGCAAACTTACTGACCCATCCATCCGCATCTTCATCATCCAGGTCATTTATAAACATCACAAAGAGCAGGGTCCCCAGAACAGATCCCTGCACTAGTCACCGAACTTCAGGCAGAATACTTTCCTTCCACTACTACTCTCTGCTTTCTTCCAACGAGCCAATTTTTTTTATCCATGCAGCTAATTTTCCACTGATCGTATGACTCATGACTTTCTGGATGAGTCTGTCATGGGGGCCTTGCTAATATCTATGAAGACCACATCTACTGCCCAACCCTCATCAATACCTTTTGTTACCTCCTAAAAAAACTCAATTAGGCTCATGAGGAACGATCTTCCCTTCACAAAGCCAGTATGTTGCCTGCACCTTCTTAGCTATAATGAGAGATTTGACAAACTTGGAATGTTTTAAGTTGAATTGACTATTGTCACATGAAATTACAATTTGGATTTGCAATTAGCTGTCCCACATAAGACAAAGGGTAATGGTGGAAAGATGTTATTCTGGATTGAGATCCATTAACAGTGGTGTTCCTGCAGGATTGGGGTTAAGCCTTTCTCTGACTTGGATGGAAAAGAAGGTAGGTGGATTAGTAAGTTTGCAGATGACGCAAAAATTGGGGCAGTTGTGAACTGTGTAGAGGCCTATCGATGGATTTGTGGCCATTGGAATTGCAGTGGTCATGACGAAATAACCACAAAAGATGTTTCTAGAGTGAATCAAACGGATTTTCTCTTCCTCACCCACACAACCTTTTAAAAGCCAATTTGACACGTGCTAACGACATCGCTCACTGACATCACATGGACGGTTTGATGCCTCCTGGGAGTTTTAGTGCTTCCATAGCGCCACTGCAGATTTAATAGGATATGAATTGGTTGCAGCGATATGTTGGAAGCTATGGCAATAGGTAACATTTCATGTGCAAGCAGCAAAGAATTAGTTTAAATGTACCTATTTTTTTCATCTACACCACGGCAGAATCTGATACTGGCCATTTAAACCCGTGCCACCCAATTACACGCAAATTAACCTACAAACCCCCTATGATTTGATGGGTAGGAGGTAACCACAGGACCCGGGAAAAACAGTTCACGAAGAGAATGTACAGGCTCTTTACAGCAGGGACAGATTCGAGTCCAGGTTACTGGCACTTTGACAGTGTCGTCCAGTTTAATTGGAGCATCGCGTTTGGCGTAGACATGGTGGGCCAATGGCCCTGTTCTTTTGCTATGTTCTCGGGGTTCTCTGTTTTAAGGTTCAATTAAAATCTTAGTTTTGTGCGCTATCCAGGCAAGTCCAACCCTTACTTAGTCACACCAATTAACCCAATAATAAAATAATCACAAGGGCAGGGTGTCGTGTGGAGAGAAGGTGACGAAGAGGAGATTTGACGCAGTTTCCTTCATTCATCAAGACATTGAGCATTAGAACAGGGACATAATGTCCTAACAGTATACTTGGAGCATTATGTACGATTCGGACCACCCAACTATAGGAAAGGTATGATTAAAGTGAAAAGTGTACAAAAAAGATTCACAAGAATGTTACCAATCCTGGCAGGCTTGAATAATAAAGAGCAGTTGAATAGACTGGGCATTTTTTCTTGGGGTGTAAGACTCTGAGGTGCTAGAATCACGGAATATTAGAGTTCAGAAATGAGCCCCCTCAGCCCTTTTAGTCCATGTCAAACCATTTTTTTGCCTATTCTCACTGACCTGCACCCAGTCCATAGCCCTCCACCCCCCTCCCATCCGTGTACCTGTCCAAATTCTCCTTAAATGTTAAAATTGAGCCCGCATTCACCACCTCAGCTGGCAGCTCGTTCCACACCCCCACTACTTTCTGCATGAACAGGTTCCCCCTCATGTTCCCCCTAAACCTCACCGCTTTCACTCTTAACCCATGTTCTCTGGTTTGTATCTCACCTACCCTCAATGGAAAAAGCCTATCTACATTTATTCTATTCCCCTCATAATTTTAAATACCTCTATCAAATCTCCCCTCATTCTTCTACGCTCCAGGGAATAAAGTCCTAACCTGTTTAGCCTTTCCCTGAAACTCAGTTCCTGAGGTCTGGGCAACATCCTAGTAAATCTTCTCTGCCCTCTTTCTATCTTATTGATCTCTTTCCTGTGGTTCGGTGACCAAAACTACACACAATTCTTCAAATTTGGCCTCACCAAAGTCTTCTACAACTTTACCATAAAATCCAACTCCTGTACTCAATACTTTGACTTATGAAGGCCAAGATGCCAAAAGCTCTCTTTGCCTTCCTATCCACCTCTGACGCCACTTTCAGGGAATTATGTATCTGTATTCCCAGGTCCATTTGTTCTACTGCATTCCTCCATGCCCAACCATTTTCCATGTACGTCCTTTCTTAGTTTGTCCTTCCAAAATGCAACCCCTCTCACTTGTCTGCATTAAATTCTATCTGCCATTTTTCCAGCTGGTCGAGATCCCTCTGCAAGCGTTGAAAACCTTCCTCACTGTTCACAACGTCTCCAATCTTAGTGTCATCTGGAAACTTGCTGATCCAATTCATCACATTATAATTGGCAAAGAGCAGCGACGTCCATCTATTAACTACAGGCCAAGTGTTAGATATGATCCTTGAATTTGCCCAGGGCAAATTACCATAAAGAGTCACCTGGTTTTTGTCAATTGTAGGTGTTCGCACACATAAAATGTTAGCCATTGGACTGAGGATCTGTGAACAGACCTGTTATCAGATGGGCCAGTTCAGTTATCAGTCAACTGCAGAAGATTTCACCCCACTATTTCTTCAAACCGTTGTCTAAACAATGAGTTGTGAATTCCCTTGCCAGAGCCCTCAAGAAAATGTCAGGCTGCCGGCAGGAGTGGGACCTTCGATGTCACGTCCCGTTCCATAACTGTACCTTAAGACTTTCATCCAATTTATTTCTCTCTGCTTGAAGAATTTTATAGATATTAACCATATAACTATTCCAGTACGGAAACAGGCCATCTCGGACCCTCTAGGAGGCACCGATTTAAGTGAACTCCTCTGGTACCACCTACCCGCTCCCTGTCCATAACGCCATGAGTTATAATTTTACATCTTTGAAGCCAGATCAATTGTTACAATCAAACGAAGTGGCTTCTGTGGGAATCTTAGCCATAATTATGCTTATGTAGCAAAACCCCGATTTAACGCCACCCTGCTTTTATCGCAATGAGATTTTAGGTACCCCGACGATCGCACTGTAATGGGGTTTCACCTGATGTGCTGTTGTAATAACAACCCAACTGCATGAGCTAAAGTTAATTTTCACTGACACTACTTATTTCTATGTCTGACCACTTACTTTAACCACAGAGTTGAGTTGATTTAGACATAGAGCAGAGTAACAGGCCATTTCGGCCCACAAGCCTGTGTTGCTAAATTACACCCAATTGGCCTACAACCCCTGGTATGTTTTGAACGGTGGGAGGAAACAGGTGCCCCCGGGGAAAACCCATGCAGACAACGTACAAACTCCTTACAGTCAGTGGGGGGGGGGGGTGGAATTCAAACCCCGGTCGCGACCGCTGGCGCTGTAACAGCATTGCGCCAACCACTACACTAACCTAACGGTGTTGCCCATTCATTGTGAAATTGTGTTTTTTGGCATTGTGTTAAAATTCTTAGTGACTCACTCCTGGCATTGATTTCTGTCAGTGTTTGGCCACCCTTCCGCTGTATCCGTTCACAGGCCTCTCTTCACTCTGCCTCAGAGATGAGTTGGGTCAATCTGACCAAACCCAGGAGCTCATTTCTTGCCCGATTAAACATCCAGCCCAATGAATGCATCATGGTCCTCAGGAGTGACTTTCAGTGTTTTAGACCAGTCAATCTCAACCTTTTTTTTTTCAGCTATGACCCCCTTAGGACTCTGCCTAAAGTTTATGGACTCCCTTCACCGTGAAGTGTTCAAATTTTGGTTTCTTCCCTATGTGGTTAACTGCTGAACTGTATTGCATTCCTCATTTCCTGATTACCTGTGACTGTCCCTGCGGCCCCTCCCACTTTTGACTCTGTATAAAGCCTCCCTCACCCGCATCCTCCTTTAGTAAACCCAGGTCACGGCACACGACGAGGCCCTTGTCCATTGCGAATATAAGCCTGTAGATCAGTGACTTGGTTTCAGACTCTAGAGTTATTTACTGCATGTCACCCTTCTTCTCTCCTACCAACTACACCAAAAAACCCATAAAATGTATTTATATCATGGGAGTAGAAAAGAAAACAAGGCTTTTACTTCAATGTGTTGTGGCCCAAGGGGGTGGAGGGGTGGAGGTGAGGTGACATAGGGCCTCGTTGTCAATGGCTGGTTTACGCGAGGGTTAGCCGTGGTCTGCTTCCCTGTGATCCAGTCAAGTTGGTGTCTTCCGTATTTCCTGACGACGACATAACAAACATGGAAAATATTTTAGTATTTCAGTCCATGACCTCCCTTAAATGAGCCATGGCCCACCATTGAGAATGGCTGTCTTAAACAATACCTTGGATATTAAAACTACCCACAAAATATTGACTGGATGATAGCCAGCAGGTTCCATGCGTAGCACCATTTAACATGGCCATTTAAGGGCAGAACCTCAAACCTTGCATGGAGCCTGGTTTTACACATGTGCATTTCTAGAATTCCACTCAAACAGTTAGATTGTGGTCAGTGAAACCAATAATGTCATTCAATCTGTCAATGGAATTATGTTAGAACCATTGAACACCACAGCACAGAAAGAGGTCCCTTTTGGCCACTCTTGTCTGTGCCAAAATATTTTTTGTTGCCTAGTCCCACTGACTTGGACCCAGTCCATAGCCCTCCATACCCCTCCCAGTCATGGAAAACAAGGCTTTTACTTCAATGTGCTGTGGCCCAAGGGGGTGGAGGGGTGGAGGTGAGGTGACATAGGGCCTCGTTGTCAATGGCTGGTTTACGCGAGGGTTAGCCGTGGTCTGCTTCCCTGTGGTCCAAATTCTCCTTAAAAGTTAAAATTGAGCCCATATTCACCGCTTCAACTGGAAACTTGGTCCACATTCCCACCACTCTGTGTAAAGAAGTTCCACTTCACGCTCCCCCTAAATTTTCACCTTTCACACTCCTAACCCATATCCTCTGGTTTGTATCTCACCCACTCTCAGTGGAAAACATCTACCTACATTTACTCTGTCTGTCCTTCTCATAATTTTAAATACCTCTAAAAAATCTCCCCTCATTCTTCTATGCTCCAGGGAATAAAGTCCTAACCTGTTCAACCTTTCCCTGTAACTCAGTTCTTGAAGTCCAGGCAACATCCTAGTAAATTTTCTCTGCCCTCTTTCTATCTTATCGATGTCTTTCCTGTAGTTAGGTGGCCAAAACTGCACACAATTCTCCAAATATGGCCTCGCCATCCCTCTGCTGAGGACATCTACATGGCGCAGCACCTTAAAAATGTTGCCTCTGTCCTCAAAGTCCCCTACCACCCAGGCCATGCCCTCTTCACTCATGTCATTCTCCTCGATGGAGTGAAGTCTGGTGCCTGTAATGTCGCAGCGCGAGTTAACAGCCCTCTGGAGTTTATTCTTGACCTGACAGTTGGCACCTCCATTCCAGGCAGTGATGCAACCTGCCAGAATGCTCTCCATGGTCCACCATTAGAAGTTTACGAGCATCTTCAGAGACAAACTGAATCTTCCCAGACACCTCACAAAGTCTAGCCGCTGGCGAGCCTTCTTTGTGAATGCATCAATGCGGAGGCTCCAGGACAGATCCTTGGAGATGTTGATGCCCAGGAATTTGAAGTTCTTGACCTTCTCCACTATGCAGCCCTCGATGAGGACTGGGCTGTGTTCTTTTGACTTCCTCATGAAGTCCACAAGGATCTCCTTGGTTTTGAGCATAAGGTTGCTGTCATTACACCACTCAATAAGCTGATCTATCTCCTTCCCCATTGCCATTTGTGATTCTGTCAACAACTGTGGTCTCATCGGTAAACTTCCAGATAGCATTGGAATTGTACCTGGTAACAAAGTCATGGGTGTACAATGAGTAGAGCAGTGAGCTAAGCACACATCCTTGGGGTGCCCCTGTGTTGATCATCAGTCAGGAGGAGACGTTGTTTCCAATTCATACTGACTGCGGACTTCTGATGAAGAAGTGAAGGATCCAGTGGCAGAGTGGGGTACAGAGACCTAGAGTGTGTAGCTTCTTGACCAGCACTGAGGGAATAATGGTATCGAAGGCCAAGCCGTAGTCGATGAAGAGCAGCCGCATGTAAGAATTGCTGTTTGTGAGGTGATCCAGAGCTGAGTGGAGAGCCAGCGATATTGCATCTGCTGTGGAGCAATTGTGACGACAGGTGAATTGCAGTGGGTCCGGATCTTTGCTAAGGTACGTGTTAATTCTGGCCTTGACCTGCCTCTCGAAGCATTTCATCACAGTTGAAGTTAGTGCGACTGGGCAGTAGTGGTTTAGGCAGCTCACACAACTCTTCTAAGGCATGAGATCACATCTCGCCGCTGCCGTCAGGAAAGAGGTGTAGGGGCAACAAGATTCGTACCAGCAGGTTCCCCCTCCACCTCAGACTCTTTAATGGCAAACTCAATCAGGGACTCATTTAAAGATTCTTATTGATTTTCTTTTTGTTCTCTCTGTATTGTGGTTAGTTTAAATTAGTTCTCTGCTTACAGTTTTTTGTTAACATATTTTTTTTCATGACAAATAACTCCTGCCTCGCCCACAGGAGAAAAGAATCTCAGGGTCATATGTCATGTATGTAACTCTGACAAAAATCTGAAATCTGAACCCACAGGCACCTTTTGAATGATGGCAAGAAATTGGAGGCCCTGGGGAAAACCCACGCAGACACGGGTGGGAAATTTGAAACTCCTTATGGAGAGCACAGGGTTTAAATCTAGGTCCCGATCATTAGTGCTGTAATGCCATTGTGCTGACCACTGCCCCATGTGTTTTATGTGAGAAACTCAACTGCGGTTGAGTCCAATCGCTAAACTAAATGTCGAGTGTGGAGGAACAGAGGGACGTTGGGGGTCCAAATGCATGCATCCCTCAAGGTCTCCTTGCAGGTTGATAGGATCATCCCTGTTGGGATTCAATAATAGGGGGATTGAGGTTCAGGAGTTGAGAGGTCATGTTGCTACAAATCTACACTTGGAGTATTGTGTCCAATTCTGGTCCCCTCAATATAGGAAGGATGTGGAAGCAACGGAAAGGGTGCAGAGGAGATTTACCGGGATGTTGCCTGGATTGGCAAATAAATGTTATGTGGCGTTAGCAGAGCTGGGACTTTTCTCTTTGGAGCGAAGAAGGATGAGAGGAGACTTAGCAGAGGTCAACAAGATTATGAGAGGCATCGATAGGGTGGACAGCCAGCCCCTGTTTCCCAGGGCAGGATCAGCAAACACCAGAGGACATCTGTACAAAGTGAAGGGAGGGAAATTTTGGGGAGATATCAGGGGTAAGTGTTGTTACACACAGAGTTGTGGGGGCCTGGAATGCTTTGCCAGGGATGGTGGTGGAGGCTGAAACATTGGGGGCATTTTGGAGACTCTTGGACAGACACATGGATGGAAGAAAAATAGAGGGTTATTGGGTAGGGTGAGTTTAGTAATTTAAAAAAAAAGAATATATGGGTGAGCAAAACATCGAGAGCCTGTACTGTGCTGTTCTATGTAATCTTTACACTTCAGGGATTTTTTGCAAACTAATGACCACTAATATGGAAATATCGTAAACTTTTATGTGAAAAAGCATGAATTCTGATTTTCCTATCAGAATTTAATTAATACATCTTTAATTGTTGTCAAAGTCAATGAATGAGTTAATTTTCAACATTGGTCTGAAAGTTGCATTCACATTTGAACAAAGTTCCATTCACGATTGGTTTATTTAAAGTCATTTGAACAAGTGCCTGCGTTTCCTGGGAGGATGCTTGTGGTTAGAATCTTGGCTAACCCTTACCAGTTGCGCAGGAAGCTACATCAATACAATGGCCACTTCAGGAAATTACTAATGCCACAAGATTTGGGTTGAAGCCCAGAGCCTGTTGACACATGGAAGTCTGTGCTGTTCGAAATTCACCTTCAGTGACTCGGGACCGGTGTCAATTCAGCTCTTGGTGAGGGCAAATTAAATCAGGATTCAGTTGTTCGACAATTCAATTCATTCCACACTGAGAGCATTGGACAGAGAAAAAGCCATTAAGATCGAGCAGCATCCTGTTCACGCAGAACTGAAGATCTGTGCTTCGGAATTCATCACGAGCCGTTAAACAGTGTCAGGATTCAGAAATGAAGACAAATCTTGTCCAGCTTAATTACCGCCAGATCAGCCGACTTCCAAAGATCATTAACATCGATGGGAGTGTTCCAAGCAAAGTGATCGAGGTGCACATTGTGGTGAATGTCTGCCAAGCCGCCTGTCTCCCCTCTGGCGAGCCTTGCTGTACTAACATTGGCTGTGGATTATCTCTACTGTTAAGGACACTCCCCTTGGGTATAACTGCGTCTGCCCCTATTGTCTTACATTATTGTACCATGAGTTTCTGTTAATAAAAGCCATGATTATTGTTTGACCACATCGTCTTTGTCGACTTCATCAACTGGCACTTCAAATTTATGAGCAGCCTCTGTTGGATGTAACTGGAGTCAATCCTGTTGACTAAAGTATCCAGCTTCAAGGCATTGCGGTGTTGTTGCACATTGACTGCCCCGACATCACATTCGTTTGCCAGTGAGTCGAGGGCCAGTGCACAGACAGCATCACTTTCCCTGGGTTTCTGGCGTTTAGTCAGCAACTGGTGACGAGGAAGCACCACATTCCATGGCGCTGCATCATAAGCGGTCAGACGTTCCCGGGCTATAGTCAGAGTGGTAACTCCTTGCGTTACGGCGAAAGGGACCTCACCCAGCAGAGAGTTTAGGTGACCCCACTGAATCGCCTCATCGACTCCATTGCTTCAAGCCATGTAGTAATCGAAACAAGCAATCCAGTGGTTGAAAATTTCTCTGGCCCTCGGAGCAGACTGGTCGATAATCAGCCTCTCTGGCTTGATTTCTGCTAATAAAATTGCAAATCGCAATACTTCAAAGCTCCAGAGGCCACTCTTATCAAGGCAACCTGACCTTTTGAGAGGATTAGCCTAGATTTTAAAGGGTCGTTACCTTCCAACAACGAAAATGTATATTTCCTTACTGTAATTGATGAATATTCCAGGTTTCCCTTTGCGATGCCCTGCCCTGATGTCTCGTCAGCGTCCGTCATTAAGTCACTTGACAGAATTTACAGCATTTTTGGTTTTCCCAATTACATTCATACCGATAGAGGTTCAGAATTCATGAGCTCTGAACTGTGGCAAGCCCTGCTACGAAAGGGGATTGCCACCAGCCATACCACGAGCTACAACTCGCAGGGCAATGGGTAGGTTGAAAGGGCTAATGCTACAGTCTGGAAGACTGTTAATCTTGCTTTAAAAGCACATGGATACCCTGTTACCCAGTGGCAGGAGGTGTTGCCTGAGGCACTACATTCTATTCGGACTTTATTGTGTACTGCAACAAATCAAACACCTCATGAACTTATGTTTGCCTTCCCTAGGAAATCAGAAACTGTGATGGACTGGCCAGCCTGTTTATCTGAGCCTGGAACCGTGCTCCTGAAGAGCCACACTCGGGCACGTAAAACAGACCCCCTAGTCCAACCAGTTCAGCTACTGCATACCAACCCCAACTACGCTCATGTTAAATTCCCAGATGGGAGTACTGTACCTCTAAGAGATCTGGCCTTGCCTGGTTCGCCCCTTCCTCGCACCCTTACTCAGAGGGAGCCTGAGAGGTTGGACTCACCCCCCCCCCCCCAGCCTGTGACCCCTAGTCAGCTTTCAGATGTCCATGCTGAGGCTCCACTGCCTCACGCTGGCGATTCTGGAGCAGGTCCAGAAGCCAGTCGTTCCCACACTACAGACCCAGGCCCTGTACCAGTTCCCAAGGTTGCAAAGGAGCCACCTGTTTTGAGACGAAGCACCAGAATTCGTAAACAACCTGATAGGCTGACATATTCATAAGCCATCTCATTATATTTCGATTGCTTGCTAGATACTGGCATATTTTGGCTGTTAGAGTATCTCAAGGCCAAACATGGTATCCATGCATCGCTTTCCTAGCAGCTGACGTTTTGATTTTAATCCTTCTTCTGTCGGGGGGAGACTGTGGTGAATGTCTGCCAAGCCGCCTGTCTCCCTTCCAACGAGCCTTGCTGTACTAACATTGGCTGTACATTATCTCTACTGTTAAGGACACTCCCCTTGGATATAACTGTAGATGCACCCATTGTCTTTCATTATTGTACCGAGTTTCTACTAATAAAAGCCATGTTTGACCAAATCGTCTTTGTCTATTTCATCAACTGGCCCTTCACACATGCTCACCAATAACTTGCCGAAAGATACCTAATCTGGTTTTACCATGACCAGTTGTCACTGTACCACTTTACAGTCTTCTTGTAAATATTAACATGGACCACTGCAGCACATTACAAGCCCTTCACCCTTGATGTTATACTGACCCATATCTTTCTAAAAAGTACTAAACCCACCCTTTCATCCATGTGTCTGTCCAAGAGTCTCTTAAATGCCCCTAATGTTTCAGTCTCCACCACCATCCCCAGCACCCACAACTCTCTGTGTGAAAAATGCCCCTGACATCTCCCCTAAACTTCCCTTCCTTCACTTTGTACACACGTCCTCTGGTGTTTGCTATCCCTGCCCTGGGAAACAGGCACTGGCTGTCCACCCTGTCTATGCCTCTCATAATCTTGTGGACCTCTATCAAGACCCCTCTCATCCTTCCATGCTCCAAAGAGAAATGTCCCATCTCTGCTAACCTTGCCACATAAGACTTGTTTCCCAATCCAGGGAATATCTTGATAAATCTCCTCTGCACCCTCTCCATAGCTTCTACATCCTTCCTGTAATGAGGCGACCAGGACTGAACACAATAATCTAAGTATGATCTCACCAGAGATCCAACATGACCTTTCTACTCTTGAACTCAATCCCCCATTAATGAAGCCCATCCCATAGGACTTCCTATCAATCTGCCCTTACAACCTGTACTGCGTCTTGAAGGATATATGGATTTGGACCCCAAGGTCCCTCTGTTTCTCCACAATCTTAAGTAATTGACCATTAACCCTGTACTCAGCCTTCTGGTTTGGCCATCCAAAATGCATCACCTCACATTTGTCCAGATTTAACTCATCTGCCACATTTCTGCCCAACTCTGCATCCTGTCTATATCCTCTAGTAACCTTCAGCCACCTCCAGCTCCAACCTTAACCTTCGTGTCATCCTCAAACTTATTGACCCATCCTTCCGGCTCTTCATCCAGGGCATTTATAAAGTTTTCAAAGAGTAGGGGTCTCAGAACAGATCCCTGTGAAACTCCAGTAGCCACTGACCTCCAGGCAGAATATGTTCCTTCCACTACTACTCTCTGCTTTCTTCCTACAAGCCAATTTCTTATCCACACGGCCAAAGTTCCCGATGATCCTGTGCCTCATGACTTTCTGGACGAGTCTCTCAAGAGGGACCTTGCCAAAAACCTTGCTAAAATCCACATAGACCACATCTACCGCCCTATCCTCATCAATATCTTTTGTTACCTCCTCAAAAAACTCAATTACGCTTGTGAGGCACAATCTTCTCTTCACAAAGCCAGTCTGACTATCCTTGAGTGGACTGTTCTTCTAGATTCCATAAGGAAAACAAAAGGAAATTCTCAAAGAACTCAACAAGTTAGACAGCTCATGTCATAGAGCCATAGACTTTGACAATATGAAAACAGGTCCTTCCGCCCAACTTGTCCATGCCCACCACGCTATTTCATTTGCCTGCTTTCGACCCATATCCCTCGAAACCATTCCTATCCATGCCTAAATGTTTCATAAATGTTGCATCTGTCTTGCCCTGTGAAAGGTAGTGGACAAAGCCCAGTATATTACGGACAAAATTCTTCCCACTATCATTTCTTAAATACTGTTTGTTGCACTTCCGAAAAGTTAGGTTGACACGGTTGGTGCAGTGGTTAGCGCGACACTGTTACATCACCAGCGATTGGGACGGGGTTCAGAATCCTGCGCTGATTCTAAGGAGTTTATACATTCTCCCCGTGTCTGCATGGGTTCTCCCCAGGGGTCTCCGGTTTCCTCCCCCCATTCAAAACGTATCGGGGTTGTAGGTTAATTGGGTGTACATTAGGCAGCACGAACTCGTGGGCCAAAATGGCCCACGACCATGCTGTATGGCTAAATTTTTTCTAAATTAAAAATTCTGACTGGTTAGCGGGGAAAAAAAAAGAATCTTAGGGTTGTATTTGACAATAAATCTGAACTTTGAACTCTCTGACCAACTGAGGTCCTCCAGCCCTGTCTTTCTCTTATCATCTCAGACACAAGCTTTTTATTCAATGTGTGCTTGATTATTTGTAATGAACCAGCTGTTGTAATGGGACGAACCCCCAATTATTCTCGATCATTTCCAGAGTAAACTCAAATCGTCTTCTCAGATGAGGCTACTACAGTAAAACCACAACTTCATCCAATTTTATTTTCAAGTATCTTTTCTCTGAAGATCACATTTTAAAAACTTCTGACCACATCATGAATCAATTTCGGCCACCACTTTGTGTTATGTGCCCTCATTGGAACCACAATAGGCTTGCATTACTAACTTTTGGCTCCTGTAACTGATTCATGTTGCCTCTAGTGGAAGATGTATTTCATTCATGGATGATGTGGAAATAAGTTTCTAAATTTACCAACTGGATGGCTGAAAACACACACACACACACACACACACACACACACGCACACACACGCACACGCACACACACACACACACACACACACACACACACACACACACACACACACACACACACATGCGCACGCACGCGCAGAGTCACATATGCGTGCCTCTATAACCATATAACCATATACAGCACAGAACAGGCCAGTTTGGCCCTACTAGTCCATGCCGGAACAAATCCCCACCCTCCTAGTCCCACTGACCAGCACCTGGTCCACACCCCTCCAATCCTCTCCCCTCCGTGTAATTATCCAGTCTTTCCTTAAATGTATAAAATGTTCCTGCTTCAACCACCTCCGCCGGAAGCTCATTCCACCTCCGAACCACCCTTTGTGTGAAGAAATTTCCCCTCAAGTTCCCCTTATAATTTTCCCCCTTCAATGCCTATCCACGTTGGCTCTCTCTGTCCCTTTTAAAATCTTGAACACCTCCATCAAATCCCCCCTCAATCTTCTACGCCCCAGAGAAAAAAGCCTGCACAACCTTTCCCTGTAACTCAAACCCTGACATCCTGTCAACATTCTCGTGAACCTTCTCTGCACTCTCTCTATTTTGTTTATATCTTTCCTATAATTTGGTGACCAAAACTGTACACAGTACTCCAAATTTGGCCTCACCAATGCCTTGTACAATTTCATCATAACCTCCCTACTCTTGAATTCAATACTCCGATTGATGAAGGCCAACATTCCAAATGCCTTCTTCACCACACCATCTACCTGAGTATCAGCCTTGAGGGTACTATTTACCACAACTCCTAAATCCCTTTGTTGCTCTGCACATCTCAATAGCCTACCATTTAATGCATATGACCTATTTAGATTTGTCTTTCCAAAATGTAACACCTCACACTTATCTGTATTAAATTCCATCAGCCATTTCTCAGCCCACACCTCCAGCCTTCCTAAATCACCTTTTAATCTACGGTAATCTTCCTCACTGTCCACAACACCACCAGTATTTGTATCATCTGCAAACTTACTTATCCAATTCTCCACCCCTACTTCCAGATCGTTAATATATATATAACAAACAATAGTGGACCCAGGACCGAACCCTGAGGAACTCCACTAGTCACCGGCCTCCAATTGGACAAACAATTTTCTACCACTACTCTCTGACACCTCCCATCCAACCATTGCTGAATCCATTTCACTACCTCCTTATTTATACCTAATGCCTCCACCTTTTTTCCTAACCTCCTGTGGGGAACTTTGTCAAAAGCTTTACTAAAGTCTAAATAGACAACATCTACAGCCTTCCCTTCATCAATCTTTTTTGTAACCCCCTCGAAAAACTCAATCAGGTTTGTTGAGCATGATCTACCCCTGACAAAACCATGCTGACTACTACCTATCAATCCCTGTACCTCCAAATATTTGTAAATGCCATCCCTCAGAACACTTTCCATCAACTTGCCCACCACAGACGTCAGACTCACAGGCCTATAATTCCCAGATTTACATTTGGACCCTTTCTTAAACAGCGGAACAACATGAGCCACCCTCCAACCCTTTGGCACTACCCCCGTGACCAGTGACATCCTAAATATCTCTGTAGATGGCCCCACTATCTGTAGACTAGTCTCCCTGAGTGTCCTTTAGAATATCTTGTCCGGACCTGGAGATTTGTCCACCTTTATCTATTTTAACACATATATATATATCCTTGTTTTCTTTTCTTTGGCTTGGCTTCACGGACGAAGATTTATGGAGGGGTAAATGTCCACGTCAGCTGCAGGCTCGTTGGTGACTGACAAGTCCGATGCGGGACAGGCAGACACGGTTGCAGCGGTTGCAAGGGAAAATTGGTGGGTTGGAGTTGGGTGTTGGGTTTTTCCTCCTTTGTCTTTTGTCAGTGAGGTGGGCTCTGCGGTCTTCTTCAAAGGAGGTTGCTGCCCGCCGAACTGTGAGGCGCCAAGATGCACGGTTTGAGGCGATATCAGCCCAATGGCGGTGGTCAATGTGGCAGGCACCAAGAGATTTCTTTAGGCAGTCCTTGTACCTCTTCTTTGGTGCACCTCTGTCACGGTGGCCAGTGAAGACCTTGCCACTCCTTGTACACATGCACAAACACACACACACACACACACACACACACACACACACACACACACACACACACACACACACACACACACACACACACACACACACACACACACACACAGAGTCACATGCACACACACCCACAGACGCACATGCACATATAGATATGCACACACGCACACAATTTTAGAATAGCTATCATTAAAAGCACTTGATATCCGGCCTTTAAATTAAGCTAGAGAATTTGACTTTATCATACCAGCCACCAACAATGCCTACAGTTTGCTAAGTGACTTGATTCTTGTCACAACACAATCTAGAGAACCTAGCTATTTGTTGAGGTATATTTTGTATTTTCTCTTCACACAGATGAAGGATGCTTGGCCGAATAAGTGGTCAGGACATTCCCATCTTATTTCACTACGTTTTCTGTTCCCTCACAACCCAAACTCCCTCACCACCCACTTTCCTCCCACCTACTTCAACGAGGTTCAACTTATTGGAGTGACATATCAGTATGTCTTTGGGTTATTAGTGGAAGCTGGAACACCCAGTAGAAACCCACTTGGCCAAAGGGAGTATCTATAAGTTCAAGTCATTCTCATCTGATTATACAAGTTTCTGATGTCATTCTAAGCTTCCGCAAACTCCTGAGGAAGTAGAGATGCTGACGTGCTTTCTTCACGATGCCATTAGTGTGTTGGGTCCAGGAAAGATCCTCCGAGATAGTGACTTTCAAGAACACGGATGAAGTGAAGACTATAGTATCATCTGTGAATGGTTTCTTCTACTGGTGAAGTGAAATGGATCCAGTATGTCTGGACGGTGTACTTTGATGCATTATATCACCATAAGCTTGAAGCATGTCTTCATGGTGGAAGCCAGTGCTACAGGGCAGAAGTCATTAAGGCCTGTTATTGTTACCCTCTTGGTATGATGGTGGCTGTCTTGAACCCTGCGGGTACGATGGACTGCTGCAGTGAGGTGTGAAGATGAATTTGCTCACCTTCACACTTCTGATCCTCCAATAATTGTACAACACTAGATTCCCCTTCCTGAAGTCAACAATCAGCTCCTTAGTTTTGGTGACATTGAGTGTGAGGTTGTTGCTGGTACACCGTTCGGCCAAGATTTCGATCGCCCTTCTGTACGCTGACTCATCCCCGTCCTTTATACAACCCTCCACCATGGTATCGTCGGCAAATTTGTAGATGGTGTTATTGTCGAACCAAGTCACACAGCCGTAGGTGTAAAGTGAGTATAGCGGGGGCCAAGAACACATCCCTGTGGTGCTCCGGTACTGATAGAGATGGTGGAGAAGTTCTTACCAACCCTCACTAACTGTGATTTGGAGGTAAGGAAATGCATGATTCATTTACAAGCTGCAACCAATTTTAATGCAACAAGGTTCGACAAGCATCAACAAGGTAGACACTGGATCTAAATAACATTGGTGAATGGACAACATTAGCCAAGTTGTAGAGAAAATCCCCATTTGAAGTTGGCATTAAATTTGACTCAGTTTTGTTCTGCAAAAGCCACACTCATTAGGAGCTAGTTTCAGTTCATTCTGAATCAGAACTTATTGTCCTGAATGTCACAAAATTCATTGCTTTGCATCAGGATCGTAGATGCAAATATCGCAGTAAGTTCCATTTTAAAAATAAATAAATTAGTGCAAAAGAAGAAGAGAATGAGATAGTGTCTGTGGTTCATAGTCCGCTCAGGAATCTGATGGCGGAAGGGAAGAAGCTGTCCTTGTGCTGCTGAGCGCTTGTCTTCAGGCTCCTGCACCTTTCTCCTAATGGTAACAGAATGAAGAGGGAATGGCCTGGGTGGGGGGCTGTCCTTGAGGATAGAGGCTGCTTTGCTAAGACACCGCCTCTTGTAGATGTCCTCGATGGAGTGAAGACTGGTTAACTTGATGCCGCTGACTGATTCCATAACTCTGTGATTATTTTTCTGGTCCTCTGCGTTGGCTCCTCTATACCAGACAATGATGCATCCAGTCAAAATGCTGTCCACTGGACACCTGTCAAAATTTGCATAGGTTTTTCGTGATATACCTGTACCAAATCACCACAAGCTGCCAAGGCTTCTTGTGACTGCATCGACATGGAGGCCACAGGAAATATGTTGGCTCCCAGGAATTTGACATTCTTGACCTGTTCCACTGCTGACCCCTCGATGAGGACTGGGTCGTGATCTCCTGATTTCCCACCCCTGAAGTCCACAATTGTCTCCTTGGTTTTGCTAATGTTGAGCGCAAGGTTGTTGTTGAGACACTGTTCAACAATCTGATCTATCACCCCCCTGTACGATTCTTCATTGACGTCTGGTCTGTGATTCTGCCGACAACCGACATTGGCAAATTTATAGATGGCACTGGAATTGTGTCTAGCCACACAATTAAGGGTGTAAAGTGAATTTCAACCAAATCCTGACAGAAGCATCTTTCGGCCTATGCTATTGAACCCCAAAAACTAATATAATTCACTGCCCAAAGAGTACTCAATTTCAAGCTTCAAGATTCAATTTATTGCCATGAAATAAAAACAGTGCAATGTTACTCCGAATTTACCTAAGAGGGAGGCGCGGACCAGGTCTGCTGCGGATTTTTCCTCAGTTACAGTCGCTGAAGTGTAACCTAGAAGTGGACACGTACTTACCGTTGGTTCTATTAAGTTGGACATCGGACTGCAGTGGTGCATGGGGAGAGCGGCGAACAGCAGCTGGTTCGTGCGGATGCGGCGGACTCGTGAAGGACTCGATCGCTGAAGAAAATGGAGTTCCTGATGCGGTGTCGTGGAGGAGTCTAGCCGCTTGTGTCGCAGTTGTTCGGTAGTCTTCAGACTTCTTTGGGTCATCGCTGGGGTTCCTGGTATGAAGGACGATGACCAAAGGTGGAGCAGCAGAGCCAGCGAGGCCCGGAGTCGTGCAGAATGGAAGGTCTTGGAGACACTTTATGGTAACTATAGAGATCTGGAGGTTACTTTGTCTGTGCCTCGGGGTGGCCGATGCTGGAGTTTGCAAGGCACTGTGAACTGTGGCTGCATGGCATATGTTATGTCTCTGAGTTACTTAGGAGGTTTCTAAAATAACATAGAGATTCAAGATTCAAATAACAGAAGAGACTTTACTTACTGATACCTTCCACCACTCAGGAAACTGTCCACTCACACACATATACATACACCTCACAGTGGGGCACTACAGATACTGCGGTGAGAAGGGTGTATGATTGCGATATACTTGTTGGCCTGCTGCTTGTGCAATTTTACCAAACAAAATTGGAAACTCTGTAAGATTTGCCTAACAAATAAAGTTCTGGATCACCTGGGAAGGTGATCCTTGTAATTCGTGTTAATACTTTTCAGATATTTCTTGCCATAAAGGTCTCACCTTCCCACATGCCCAGGTTGAATGAAGGAACATTCCTTCCTCTCTTTCACTGCTAAAACAAAGTTCTGGTTTCACTGGGCTTGAGCCTCTTTCACACTTGCCAGTGATCCCAGGAATTGAATGCCAACCGGACTTTAAAGTGGCGAAATCTGCTCAACGCCGGCATCAGATGATGTCATCTCACACTGGGGATGGCCGGCATCGACCCTAGTACAATCCCTGGTGTCTGCAGACGCCGATGTTGAGATCAAGAAAGTGTGAAATGGGTAATTGCATTGCAATTAGGATAGAAAGCTAAACACTGGGGATAAACCCTTACAAGTGTTAAAGTGTTCAGTGTCCCGCTTACGCAGTTACAAAATAGTTCACATTTTCCTGACTATATAACATCCCTCCTTCTCAAGAAGAATAAAAAATTAGTGCTCTTTTTCTTTCCAGTCCATCTTAAGTAACTGAACTTGTACACTAGTTTATTTGCACAACTATTTTTAAATAGTCCTTATCAATCTTCCTCTGGGGGCAATATATTCTTTCACCATCTTGTGGATTTGGTTGTGACCATTGGGCTCTGTGTTGCTGGTCCATGTGTAGGTGATGTTAACTGCACTACACCTGACAACTGCTGTGTTGATGTTTCGGGATTAGTGATCGTGGTCTCTTCACTTGCCACCTCACTTTGCTGGTATTAAAGCTTTCTGCTTCATCGAGTCGACCGGATGGGAATTCAGTTCCTCCTCAGCTGATGGCCAGAGTCTGTCTTGACAATGTATGATCTTGGTGACCTTTGCTGGGATCCATGTTTTCTACATTGGCTCTTGAATATGCTCATGCTGCCCTCGGAAAAGTTGCGGCAATGTTTGTGCCTGTTTGTTATAAAGCTGGTGTCCTTTTCTTGTGTGTCAGCTAGTCCTCTTCTGGATTCCTCCTGGTCTTCTGGAGGGTGTGTTTTACTTGGCAGAGTTGTTTTATATCTCCTGCCATTTAGAAGTACTGCCGGAGACTTGATGTCATGTGTTGCTCATAATGACAGACGAGCTAGGGATGGGTCTCCTTTTGTTTCACGACACTTACCTAGTGTGCGTTTCACTCCCATCACGGGACACGGAATGGCTGATTTACTGGGATGCAAATGTGAAAGGGACTTTAGATTTGTGCGACTTCTGGGGAGTGAGATACAGCTGATATTAAAAAATGATACAGAACCAGGCCACATATAACCATATAACCATATGGTTTACAGCACGGAAACAGGACATGTTGGCCCTTCAAGTCCGTACCGGTTCACTTGAACAACTCCACTAGCTCCTCCTCAAACTCCTGAGGAAGTAGAGGCTTTCTTCATGATGCCATTGATGTGTTGGTTCCAGGAAAGATCTTATCTCGCATTAAAAGGTGTGTTGGTTCCAGGAAAGATCTTATCTCGCATTAAAAGTTGAAGTTACACTGTCCACACAACATCCAGGATTGGGCAGGTATTGCAGCACTCGAGTCGGACTCCCACATTTCCCTTGATCTCCTCAGAGCAGGTTTAGCACTTTCTAACTGAAGAGCAAACTACATTCTGGTCATAAATTACTCATCCAAAGCACTCATTCCATTTCACTCACTCCCGGAGAAGTCAATGCTGGTCCCTGTCATTTCCTCTAGAAAGTTCTCAGTTGAAGAAAACAGTAAATGTTCCATTATGTTCACTGTCTCATTTGTTGAAATGACACAAAAACATCGTCTTTATAACAGTCCGCTATCCAACGCCTACCCTTTTGTAACCATATGTTTAGAATGCTGTTACCCATATTCATAGGTAATAATACATTATTACAGAACATTATTACAGAACATTTTTGACCCCCGACACATTCATTAATTTCATGCCACATTTTCACCGTATGTACCAGGATAGGATTATTTATCTTCCTTTATATTTGATTTATTTTATAAATAAAGTCTTTAGCTGTTACTTCATTCAAGCAAACCCAGTTTGGTTCAGAAAAGGAGGCCGAAATATTGCTTTCCAGCCAAATAATATATGTAGTTTTAAATCTGGAAGTCTCAGTCCTCCTAATTTATAATCCCAAATTAGTTCTTCCAACTCAATTCTAGGTGCTTTGTTTCCAAAACTGACCATTGAACTGTCTTCCAAGAATTGGGCCTTGAGCACAAGTGGCATCCCACACACACACCAGTATAATAGTACACATTGGGGTTAAGTTAGATAAATGTAGGTAAATTTCATTAAAGTTTAGATAAGTTGGGGGCGTGGCATGTTGGCACAGATGGGAGACATAGGATGACACCTCCCCCAGCAGAACAATTAAAAACCGGATGCAAAGTTTTTATAACTTTTGAGGAAATATTGGATATACAGTTGATATACTTTAGAAGGCAACCTTGAGGAAAACATAGTCAGGCCGAGATGGCACCAGTATCTACGGAGGAGGAAGAAGGAGACATCGGAGGGGGACTGGAAAAAGAAGATATTTATCCAGGTACAGAGGATGAAAAAACTGTAATATATAAGGGTAGGCCCATATCTAAAAATGTATCAGTGAAGTCCAAATCTGATCCTCATAAATCAGACTCATTAAGTCAAATTGATATATCAAAACACATAGAGAATTTGGCAAGTCAGAAGGGTCAAGGTTTTTCATCTATGAAAGATCAACTTATGAAGGGAGAGATATCATTAAGATGGATGTGTCAAAATGTGTGAAATTGATGGATTAGGTACAAGATAAATTTAAAAAGATTGAAGATTTTCCTGACTAAGGATGATGTGGAACAATGTAAAGAAACGGTGGATCAGATGGTGGATTATTGGTTGGGAAGTTCAGAGGAATGATTCATTGAAGAAAATTGACGCGTTGGAGAATCCAATTCGAACAAACAATGTTAAGATTGTTGGTCTTCCAGAGGATTTTGAGGGTCCAGATCCAGTTCAATTTTTCCAGAAGAGGATTCCTGAAATTTTGGGGAAAGAATATCACTTGAATGGTTTGGAATTGGATAGAGCTCATAGAGCGATAAGAAGGAAACCTCTTCCAGGTCAAGGTCCACATTCTATCCTAATTAGATGTCTTTGGTCTCAAGATAGAGAATTAATTTTAAGAGTTGCAGTTCAAAATGAAAGAAATAATCAAGACCCCTTGATAGTTAAGAATAATAGTTTTTTTTTATGCCAATTTGAACCAAACTGATATTAAATGCTGTAAAGATGTATCCAATAATGGGAAAATCCAGAACCCGGGGCCATGGTTTGAGGATAATAGGCAAACCATTTAGGACTGAGATGAGGAGGAATTTCTTGACCCAGAGGGTGGTGAATCTGTGGAATTCATTGCCACAGAGGGCAATAGAGGCAGGTTCATTAAATCTATTTAAGAGGGAATTAGATCTATTTCTTCTGTATAAGGGTATTAAAGGTTACGGAGAGAAGGCGGGGACGGGGTACTGAACTTTAAGATCAGCCATGATCTCGTTGAATGGCGGAGCAGGCTCGAAGGGTCGAATGACCTACTCCTGCTCCTATCTTCTATGTTTCGATGTTTCTATGAATTTAATTCTGTCAAAGCTGTTTTGTGGAAGAAAGGATATAAATTTGTTTTTCAATATCCTGTTGTCCTTAAAAATTTTCTACAAGAAACACATTTAACTGAAAAAGAACATTTAAAATTGAAAAGAGACTGGGTAGGTCATGTAGTTGCTTCTTCTTTTAATTCTAAGGCACGAGGAGTAGCGATTCTGGTTCATAAGAAGATATCGTTTGAACTGGAATCTGTTTCTGAAACAGCTGGTAGAGTTTTAATGGTGAATTTTAAGATTTTTGCAGAATAATGGACGCTATTGAATGTTAATGCATCTAATGTGGGTGATGAATGATTAATATCTGAAGCTTTTTTAACATTAAACCAGGCTAATGAAAATATTTTAATTGAAGCCTGTTATTAGATAAATCTCCATAGAGTATAAAGAAATCTAAGATGGCTGTACAGATGGCATCTCTTTTTAAAATTTTTTAATTTTTTACACTATAAACCATACTGACCAAAACACATACAGACATTTTTCTCTTGAATATATACAGTGTCATTTTCTCCCCTTCCCCCCTCCCTTCCCTCCCTCCCTCTCCCCTCTTCCCATTTATTCAAAGTTCAATCTATAAGATACATTAAATCTGTTAAACAATGTCGTCACTTAATAAAATAAACAATTTTTAAAAAATCTTTCACCTTTACATACTGGGTCAGTTCATTTCGTTGTCTTCTCCTTCTGTCATTTTAGGTGGTGGAGGTCCATGGTAGGATTTCTCTATTGTATTTCATGTACGGTTCCCATATTTGTTTGAATATTGTGATGTTATTTCTTAAATTATATGTTATTTTTTCTAATGAAATACATTTATTTATTTCTATATACCATTGTTGTATTCTCAAGTTGTCTTCTAATTTCCAGGTTGACATAATACATTTTTTTGCTACAACTAGGGATATCCTAACAAATCTTTTTTGTGCTCCATCCAAATCGAGTCCAAATTCTTTATTATGATGAAAGATCTGAATTTGGTAGAAATTTGGAGAAGACTAAATCCAACGGAGAAAGATTTTTCTTTTTATTCATCCAGACATGATTCCTTTTCTAGAATAGACTTGATTTTAGTGTCGGCACATCTTCAAACTCGAATTACTCAGGCTGAATACAAGACTAGGATTGTGTCTGATCATTTTATGCTATTTATATCTTGTGCTGGTTCTGAGGTTATGCATTCAAGCTATCGGTGGAGATTTAATGCAATATTATTGAAAAGACCTGAGTTCATTAGCTATATTAAGGAACAAATTGCTTCTTTTTTAAGTGTAAATACTAATTCAGTACAGAGTCATTTTATTTTGTGGGATGCTTTGAAAGCATATTTATGGGGCCAAATTATTAGTTATTCAGCAAAAGTTAAGAAACAACATTTGGCAGGAAGTTTGACGTTGGAAAAACAGATAGCTGTTTTGGAAAAGGATTTTCAAAAAAATACTACTAAAGGTAAACAGGCAGCATTGACTAAATTGAAACTTCATTATAATGTACTGCTAACATGTCAATCTGAATGGCTAATTCAAAGATCTAAACAACATTACTATGAATTAAGGAATAGAGCCCATAGGTATTAGCTTGGCAATTAAAGATGGAACAAGTTTTGAGGACTATTAATTCAATTAAAAGGAATTAATGATCAATTTTGTTCATTTTATCAGAAATTATATACTTCAGAAGGGGTTCAGGATAATGGTTCTATTGAATCTTTTTTTTTTATCTGCCTTGGATTTGCCAGTCTTAGGAGAAGATGAAGTGAAAGAACTGGAATCTCCATTTACAGATTTTGAAATTAAGGAAGCTGTACAGACGATGCCAAATGGAAAATCCCCTGGAGACGAAAGGTTTACAAGAGAGTTTTATAAGGTGTTTTATGAAGATTTGTCTCTCATATTTATGGAGGTGCTTCAATAAGTAAAAGATGAGCAATCATTACCAGAATATTTTTCAAGAGTGATCATTCCAAAGAAAGGTAGAGACCCATTGGATGTAGCATCATGTTGACCAATTTCTTTATTAAATGTAGATTATAAAATACTATCCAAGACATTGGTGAATAGACTTGCTAAATATTTGCCTCAATTGGTGCATGTTGACCAAGCAGATTTTGTTAAGAATAGGTATGCTTTGGACAATATTCTTAGATTGATTACGATTGAAGCAGCAGGTCAACCAATCAATGGTTGTCGCACTTGATGCAGAAAAACCATTTGATCGGGTTGAATGGAATGTTTTATTTAAAGTGTTAGAAAAGTTTAATTTTGGACCGTGGTTGGGTTAAGGCATTATATAAAAATCCAGTTGCTAGAGTGGTGACGAATGGTCAAACTTCTTCGACATTTAAGTTAACATGATCAATGCGTCAAGGCTGTCCATTGTCACCAGCCTTATTTGCATTGGTCATACAACCATTAGCTCAAGCAATTAGACAAAACATTAACATTAAAGGGATAAAAATTGCAGAAGATGAATATAAGATTAACTTATTTACTGATGATGTATTGATATATTTGATACATTCAGAACAATCTTTGAAACATTTGCAAAAGCATTTGGAGCAATATGGAGTATTGTCTGGGTATAAAGTAAACTGGGATAAGAGTGAAATATTACCAATTTCAGATGGTGATTATACTGAATGTAAACAAATTACACAATTGCAATGGTCTGATAAAATTAAATATTTGGGGGTAATTGTGGATCTTTATATAGGTTGAATTATGTATCGTTACTGAAAAAGATTAAGGTGGATTTGAATAAATGGAAATATCTTCCATTATCATTAATAGACTGAGTAAATTGTGTTAAGATGAATATCTTTCCATATATTAAATATCTTTTTCAATCAATTCCATGTTGACTTCCAAAGTATTTTTTTCAAGATTTGAATACGGGGGTGAGGAAATTTTTATGGAAGGGAAAGTTAGCTAGAGTAGCATTACAGAAATTGACGTGGAAGTGTGCTTTAGGAGAACTTCAATTACCTCTTTTTCAAAATTATTATGAAGCTGCACAATTAAAATTTGTTAATAGGATGTTAGATATTACACAACCTCCTAGTTGGGCCAAAGTGGAGTTAGCTTGTATTTCCTGAGTTTCATGTTCATCAATTTATATTTAAGTGGAATTCTTGTTTATTACAGGGATATAATATGCCTGTTTTAAAACATTTATTAGGGATTTGGAATAAAAGGAATTCTATTATAGGTTCGAGGCATAAGCTATTGTCTCAAATTCCATTGTATCGAAGTAGAGTTATCCCTTTTTCAATGGATAATACGTCTTTAAAGATTTGGGACTCTCAGGGTGTAAAGGTGATTGAGGATTGTTTTGAAGGTGGTCAGTTTCTTTCATTCAATCGACTTAGGGTAAAATTCAGAATACCATTTAATTCTTTATTTGTGCATTATCAAGTTTGAGCTTTGATAAGGGATAGTTTCAGAAGAGAGATCAACTTACCTGAATTTGAGTTTTTGATTTCTCTTTAAAAAGGGTTTTATTTTGGATACGTATGCCTTGTTACAAGATAGTATGATTAATCTAAATTTAAATAAATCTAGAAATAAATGGGAAGAAGATTACTCTTACGATATACCTCAGGAATATTGGGAGGTTACGTGCCAAGATGGGGTGACTAAAGATAGAGTTTATCAATTCTAATTTTTTTACATCAGTTATATTTGACCCCTGAGAAATTGAAAATATAATAGTTTTAGTAATTCAGATTTATATTTTAGATGTGAATGAAATATTGGAACATTTTTACATGCAATTTGGCTTTGTGATAAAGTTCAACTGTTTTGGGAGAAAAATTGGAGTATTTTAAAAAAAAATTATTTAAGATTAAATTGCCTTTAGACCCAGAATTTTTTTTGTTGGGTTGTACTGTATTGTTGACTGGTTTGGGGTTGGACAAGTTTCAGATAGCTTTCATTCGTTCAGCATTGGCGGTTGCACGGAAATGTATTGCGATTGTCGAATGTAGAAGTGAATATAGTCTGTTCATATAATGAATTGAGGTCTTGAATTTAGATAGAGAAAGTAACACATAATTTGCATGATAATTATTCTTTTTTTGTTCAGATGCGGTCGCCTTATTTGGAATGTATGGGTTTAGAAATATCTTTATTTTGTTGTAAGTTTGAGATATTACACAGTCTATGTGTGTAATTAATTGATATGGTTTTATTTGCTCCCCTTACGGGGCTTGATGAGGGGGGGGAGGGAGGGGGGATGGGTTTGTATTTGTTAATATCTTTTTGAGTATTATTTTTATGTACTTTGAAAATCTTCAATAAAGTTTAAAAACCAAAGGAGAATGATCAGTCAGGCTCCTTCACCAATCTCTCAGGCCTAACATTTTTCTGACTTTTCTTGATCAGGAGTCAGGGAGGGTAAATGTAGAGGATGGGGCCAGCGCCGGGGTGGGGATGGGGGGAATAGTTAAAGATTAATCCAGACATGGCTGTCAAATATCCATAAATACGTCATACTTATTCCTCAGTTTATAAGTACAAGTGCACAATCCTTTATCCAGAAACCTTGGGGGACATTGTGTTCTGAATTTCGGATTTTTCCGGATTTCGGAAAGGCAGATTTAAGATCACCCAAAATGTGCTGCCTTATCCACCCCACCCCCTTCCAGTGGTGCTGCTGTGTCTCCCCCCCCCCCACTGCCTGCCCAACTCGCGCTGCCGGCCTCCCCCCCCACCCGCCCGACTCACGCTGCCAGTCTCCCCACTTTCCGGATTTTGGAGCTTTCTGGATTCGCGCTGCCAGTCTCCCCCCACCCCTCGCCTGCCCGACTCATGCTGCCGGATCTCTCGCCACTTTCCGGATTTTGGAGCTTTCTGGATTTTAGATGTCTGGATAAAGGATTGTGTATCTGTACTTTTTTTTAAGGAATATATGGACAATGAGATAGACAACAGACTCGCCAAGGCAAATAGCGCCTTTGGAAGACTACACAAAAGAGTCTGGAAAAACAACCAACTGAAAAACCTCACAAAGATAAGCGTATACAGAGCCGTTGTCATACCCACACTCCTGTTCGGCTCCGAATCATGGGTCCTCTACCGGCACCACCTACGGCTCCTAGAACGCTTCCACCAGCGTTGTCTCCGCTCCATCCTCAACATCCATTGGAGCGCTTACATCCCTAACGTCGAAGTACTCGAGATGGCAGAGGTCGACAGCATCGAGTCCACGCTGCTGAAGATCCAACTGCGCTGGATGGGTCACGTCTCCAGAATGGAGGACCATCGCCTTCCCAAGATCCTGTTATATGGCGAGCTCTCCACTGGCCACCGTGACAGAGGTGCACCAAAGAAAAGGTACAAGGACTGCCTAAAGAAATCTCTTGGTGCCTGCCACATTGACCACCGCCAGTGGGCTGATATCGCCTCAAACCGTGCATCTTGGCGCCTGACAGTTTGGCGGGCAGCAACCTCCTTTGAAGAAGACCGCAGAGCCTACCTCACTGACAAAAGGCAAAGGAGGAAAAACCCAACACCCATCCCCAACCAACCAATTTTCTCCTGCAACCGCTGCAATCGTGTCTGCCTGTCCCGCATCGGACTTGTCAGCCACAAACGAGTCTGCAGCTGACGTGGACTTTTTACCCCCTCCATAAATCTTCGTCCGCGAAGCCAAGCCAAAGAAAAGAAAATATGGATCAACACCATATCAAGGGCCAAATAGCCTGTACTGTGCTGTACTGTTCTATGTTCTTTATTTGAACAGACATATGGATGGGAATGGTCCAGAATTACACAGGGTAATGGAACAAATCCAGAATGTCAGCTTGGTTAGCGTTGAGCTTAAATGCCTGTTCCATGTGGCATGACTCAATGGCTCTGTAAGATATGAACACCTGACCAAGTCTCTCAAGGTCATGTGATATGGTAAAACCTTTTTTGATGCTACTTAAAGAGTTATTAGAACATATTTTCAAGGTTAAAATACTGTCGGATCCATTATTATTTTTGTTAGGTAGTATTAAAAAATTGAGTTTAGAATTGAGATTGACTAGATTTCAAATAGTATTTTTGAGATTGGCATTAGTGGTTGCTAGAAAATGTATAGCAATTACATGGAAAAACGAGATTGATTTGGGTTTACAGAGATGGCAGATGGAGTTGACATCATGTATCCTGTTGGAAAAAATAACGTATAATTTACATGATAATTATTTTTTCTATAGGAAAGTTTGGAGACCTTATTTGGTTTATATGGGTTTAAAATTGTGAATTCTCCAGTCATGCCATGGTGGTGGTGGTGTTCTAATTCATGGTATTTAATTATGTTATTGTAGGTTATATCTCCTTTTTTTTCCTTTCTCTTTTGGGGTAGATTTGGGTAGGGGAATATGGAATTAGAATGGGGGGATGGGTTAGGGGAAGGTAGAGGGTTAGGGTGGGAGGGAGGGATTAAATATTTTGTAGCAGCTACTTCAGTTGAGCTACTAAAGCAATACACACACACCAGGTTAGTCAACACATGAATGCTTTTATTTAGACTTTACAGGCTTCTTTTATATACCTCACGTTCTGGGCTCCACGGGACGGAGTGGGACATCATTATGAGTTTGCTGCCAATCCATGGATGGAACCGGCAGGTCTAAATTAAGCACAGAGAGTGTCCTGCAGGAGACTCTGTAAACCATCGTGCTGTTACTCAGCGCGCAGTGCCGGCGACGGTTCGCAACACCGCGCAGTGCCCGGTTGGCCCACTACACGGCCGCTACAATTTTATACATAACATTTAATTTTATTATGTCTGTAATGTTTATTCTTTTTGATTTATATGTGTCATGGTGTCTGTATTTTAAATAAAAAATTCAAAAAAAAGTCTCTCAAGGTTGTCGCAAAAGTTTCCAACTTGATAAAAAGAATATTCTTTTCAATATGCTTCCGTGGACCAAAAAATAAAAGAGGTCAAGGGTAAACTTGTTTAGTTATGATCATCTAAAAAAAAATCAACCTGCAAATTAATGACATGCACATTTGAGATTCTTTGCTTGCAAGAGACATTCCCAGCCATGTATCTTCATCTTGCCCTGGTCTATGAGTGGACTGTATTCCTAAACGATATCACTTAAATAATTATGGGCCTCATTGCAAACCCCTTGTCTCTTCCGACATTTCTAGTGAACTCGGTGAACCAAGTACATTTGTGCCGTCCCTCCCCACCAATCACCCTCCCGCCACCTTCCCCTGTAGCTGCAGGAAGTGCTACACTTGCCCCTTCCCTCACCACCATCAGGGGCCCCAAACAGTCCTTTCAAATAAACCAACACTCCACAAGTGTATCTGTGTGAGTTACTGCTCCATCCAGTGCTCCCGTTGTGGCCTTCTCTACATCAGAGAACCTGGAGGATCGCTTCGCTGAGCACCTTCACTCTGTTCGCATCAGCGACTGGGATCTCCTAGTGACCAACCATCACAGTTCTGCGTCCCACTCCCATACTCACATGTCTGTCCATGGCCTCATGTACTGTCCCACCGAGACCACCAGTACATTGGAGGAACAACAATCGGTCTGTGCACTCCCCATCTGGATGGAATTAACATCAACCTCCTGTTTCTGCTAACCTACCCTCCCTTCCCTTTCACCTTGTCTACTTTCCTTCAGCTCTCCAACCCTTCCCTCTCTATTGCCAGAACCATCCCCCTTCCCCGTTGCTTGCTGCTGTGCCCTCCCTCACTTCTCCACCTACTACCTCCTGCCTTTGAGACCATGCTACTACCCGAACCCTGCCCCCCCCAACATTTTGTTTCGACGCCTTTCAAAATTTGTCCAAACATTGATGAAGGGCTGAAGCCCAAAACATCAGTTCTGTATTTTTACCTTTGGTGTGTAAAGGACACTGGGTGACCTTCTGAGTTTCTCCCGCATTGGGCTTTTACATTTGTGGATTTTATTTGTAAACATACATCATGGTAACAGGCCCTAACAGCACACGTGCCCGTGCTGACCAAGTACCCCAATTAAACTACAACCCTGTAAATGTTGAGAGATGGGAGAAAACACATGCAGACGCGGGAAAAATGTAGCTGGATTTGAACATCGGTCACTGGTGTTGTAATGAAGAATTGGTAACTTCTATACTGACCGTGCCACCCCTCCACTTACATTCCCACCCCACATTAATCGTGCCACCCCTCCACTAACATTCCCACCCCACATTAACCATGCCACCCCTCCACTAACATTCCCACCCCACAATAACCGTGCCACCCTCCACTAACATTCCCACCCCACAATAACCGTGCCACCCTCCACTAACATTCCCACCCCACAATATCCGTGCCACGCCTCCATTAACATTCCCACCCCAAATCAATCATATCACCCCTCCCCTAACATTCCCACTCCACATGAACCATGCCTAACCCTAACCCTAACCCTAATCCTAACCCTCCACTATCATTCCCAGCCCCACATTAACCATTCCTCTCCTTCACTAACCTTGCCTCCCCCACAATAACCATGCCACACCTCCACAAACTGTGCCACCCGACATTAACCATGCAAATCCTCCACTAACATTCCTACCCCACATTAACCGTGCCACCCCTCCACTAACATTCCCACCCCACAATAACCGTGCCACCCCTCCACTAATATTCCCACCCTGCAATATCCGTGCCACGCCTGCACTAGCATTCCCACCCCACGTCAATCATGTCACCCCTCCCCTAACATTCCCACCCCACATTAACCGTGCCTAACCCTAACCCTAACCCTAACCCTAACCCTAACCCTCCACTAACATTCCCAGCCCCACATTAACCATTCCTCTCCTTCACTAACCTTGCCACCCCCACAATAACTGTGCCACACCTCCACAAACTGTGCCACCCGACATTAACCGTGCCACCCCTCCACGAACATTCCCACCCCACATTAACCGTGCCACCCCTCCACTAACATTCCCACCCCACATTAACTGTGCCACGCCTCCACTAACATTCCCATCCCACAATAACCGTGCCACCCCTCCACTAACATTCCCACCCTGCAATAACCATGCCACCCTCCACTAACATTTCCACCACACAATATCCGTGCCACCCCTCCACTAACATTCCCACCCCACAATATCCGTGCCACGCCTCCACTAACATTCCCACCCCACATCAATCATATCACCGCTCCCCTAACATTCCCACCCCACATTAACCATTCCTCTCCTTCACTAACCTTGCCACCCCCACAATAACCATGTCACACCTCCACAAACTGTGCCACCCGACATTAACCATGCAAATCCTCCACTAACATTCACACCCCTTCACTAACTCATCCACTTCCACATTAACCATGTCAGCCCTCAACTAACTTAGCCACCCACACATTAACTGTGCCACTCTTCTACTAACTTTCCCACCCCTGCACTAACTCTGCCAACTCCACATTAACTGTGTCAGACCTCCACTAACTTTGACACCCCCACATTAACCACATTAACTGTGTTGTCCATGTGACTAGGATTATTTCAGTAGAAATTTGATGTTCTGTAATATTTCCCTGATAGGCATGGATTCATATTTTCAGATTCTCCTATTTTTGACCTGTCCACTCCATTCCCACCTTTTTAAGTCTGACTGGCAGTTCTCATTGCTGTCTTTCCTTTTGCTAGCAGTTTCCAAATCTGATCAAGCTATTTTATTTTGATTGAGACAGAGTAGTGGGAGCCACAGCGACGTGAACTTTGGCAAGGTTAACCTAGCAGTTACAGCACCAATGATCAGAACAGTGGTTCAAATCCAGCACCGTCTGTAAGGAGTTTTTATGTTTTCCTTGTATCTGCGTGGGTTTTTCCTGGGGCTCTGGTTTCGAAAGATAGTGGGGGGGGGGGGGGGGGGTGCAGGTCAATGGATGTTATTGGGTGCCATGGGCTTGTGTGCTGTATGTCTAATTTAAAAAAAAAATAAAACTTCTTTTGAATTAAATTCCTTGGAGTCAGGTCACTCATTCATCCATTTATTACACTGGACAACAATTTCTGAAAGAATAATCGGCGATTATGATCGACAACTTCAAGCTGAACCCAAAGTTAATTTCAGATCTGCTGTATCGCGTAGGAATTTGGACTGTGATTGAATTTAGCCTGTTAAATCGCATTACGTTACATTAGTTCCACTGACCTAAAAATGTTTTGCCGTTGATTTTTGTTTGTACTCAGCATTGCTTCTCGTGTCAGTGTCTAACAGTCGTCGGCTGGCATCGATGGATTCCAGTTGCCATGATACCGCTGTTCCACAGTCCCAATGTCCTAATGGAACCTAACGCCATGTTCGTCACTGACCGCACAAAGATCAGCAGGGAAGAAGTCCAAGTGCGAATGCAGGAAAAGAATTTTCAATGGCATGTTACACTTGGTGGTTTTCCATGCTTGAAGCACCTTGTCAATCAGGTCGATGCTCTGTAGTTGCCATGAAAATTCTCAGTCACATCTTTAAATGATTTCCAAGCATAACCTGGCCTCAGGCAACATTTGCATAGCATCTGTTCTGAGTGTATACCCAGCCAAGCTTGGACTGACCAAAAACAGCTCACTTTGTAGACTTGAAACACAACAGGAAATCACAAATATAGGTTGTATCGTAACAAATGGTACGATAGGTAAATTTTAAGATGATTTTTGTGATTATGTGTCCAAAATTCATCAAATACATGCAGAATGTTCAAGAAGCAAAATCTTAGTTGTCCAGCGTTATCTTCCTTAGAATGAACTTTCTCAGTCAGGATTTCCAGTGAGAAACACTGGTCATATTTATAGATGACACTTTCCAAGTTCAGGTATTATCCAATATCAAAACGTGTCGTCTTCAAGGAAATGTGAAGACGATGTTCCGAGTTACTATCTTATTAATCCAATAAACTAAACTTAGTAGATACAGCTGTAAGTAGCTTGAATTTGTTGATAAAACAGATAAACATTTTGCATAACTTTGCATTGAGATTTTCACAACCATAAATAAAGAACGTATCCAATATAACAACATTCAACTTTAAACAGATAGAAGAAGAAATAAACAAAATTAAGATGAATTCAAAGAAAAGTATCTCGAGCTCACATCTCTGTCATGACTCCTCGAAGAATAGAAACATAGAAGATAGGAGCAGGAGTAGGTCATTCGACCCTACGAGCCTGCTCCACCATTCAACGAGATCATGGCTGATCTTAAAAGCTCAGTACCCCGTCCCCGCCTTCTCTCCGTAACCTTTAATACCCTTATACTGAAGAAATAGATCTAATTCCCTCTTAAATAGATTTAATGAACCTGCCTCCACTGCCCTCTGTGGCAATGATTTCCACAGATTCACCACCCTCTGGGTCAAGAAATTCCACCTCATCTCAGTCCTAAATGGTTTGCCTATTATCCTCAAACCATGGCCCCGGGTTCTGGATTTTCCCACCATTGGAAACATCCCATCTGCATCGATTCTGTCCAGTCCTGCCAGAATTTTATAGGTCTCTATGAGATCCCCTCTCAATCTTCTAAACTCCAGCGAGTACAATCCCAATTTGCGCAATCTTTCCTCCTAAGTCATTCCTGCCATTCCAGGTATCAGCCTGGTGAATCGCCTCTGCACTCCCTCCATTGCAAGAACATCCTTCCTTCGATAAGGTGACCAAAACTGCACACAATACTCCAGGTGGGGTCTCACCAAGGCCCTGTACAGCTGCAGTAAGGTATCCTTGTTCCTATACTCAAACCTTCTCGATATGAAGGCCAACATACCATTTGCCTTTTTAACTGCCTGCTGTATCTGCATGCTCGCCTTCAGAGACTGGTATACAAGTACCCCTAGGTCTCTCTGCACTTCCCCATCTCTTAATCTATTGCCATTCAAATAGTAATCTGCCCTCCGGTTTGTATTACCAAAGTGGATAACCTCACATTTATCCACATTGTAGTACATTTGCCATGTATCTGCCCAGTCCCTCAATTTATCCAAATCACACTGGAGCTTCCTGACCCCCTCTTCCGTGCACACAACCCCTCCTAGCTTAGTGTCATCTTCAAATTTGGAGATATTCCATCCAATCCCCTCATCCAGATCATTAATGTAAATTGTGAACAGCTGGGGTCCCAGTACAGATCCCTGTGGAACCCCACTGGTCACCGCCTGCCACTCAGAAAACGAGCCATTTATCCCAACTCTCTGTCTTCTACCTGCCAGCCAGTTCTCAATCCACATCAATACTTTGCCCCCAATCCCATGAACCTTGATTTTGGAAGCCAGTCATTTATGCGGGACCTTATCGAAGGCCTTTTGGAAGTCCAGGTACACCACATCCATTGGCTCTCCCCCATCTATTTTACCTGTCACCATCTCAAAAAATTCCAATAGATTTGTCAGGCACGATTTACCTTTTGTAAATCCATGTTGACTCCGTCCGATCCCTTCTCTGCTAGTCATATGCTCCGCAATTACATCCTTAATAATGGATTCCATCATTTTGCCCACTACTGATGTAAGGCTCACATCAATGAGATGCAAGCTGTCCGTCTGCCCGGATATTACGACGTATGACATCATAGTCACCATGGTAACACTACAAACAATATGTTTTCTTCAAGGGGTAGGCACAAAATTAACTACGAATCAAAAACACAAGGTTTTAAACTTTGCAATGTTATATCATTTCATTGATTAATTGTGATCAACTTTTCTTGGAACTTTTCGAGGCAATATTGTAGTCAACTTTTGCATTACCCACAGTCTTCATGGCTTAATACTCTGGTGTGGATTTCTTTCCAGTTCTTGTGTCCTGAGACCATGTTATGGTTTCTGGCTCTCATTCCATGCATGCAGTCACACTGATTTTAAATCCATCTCATGAAAGGCTCCAGTTTCCATCTGTTTCATAACCAGAATCTACAGGTGCAGAAATTCTGACTGGGTGCACAACTAGGCCCCTTCATGCAGTGAAAAAGCCCGACTGTAAAGGTGATAACGTCATCAGCCCATGGCCCATCTCCCCTCTCTCTCCCGCCCACTCACCCTTCTCCCTCCATGACCCCCTCATGGCAGGAGCCGCAGGCGGGAGCCATCAGGGCAGGGGCCGTCAGAGTGGGGGCCGTTAGAGTGGGGGTGTCCAGCCGGAGTTGTCAGGGAGGGGGCCATCAGGGTAGGAATGGCTAATGGGAGCCGTCAGGGTGGAGTTTGTTGGGGCAGGTGAGGCGGCAGGAGCTGTCACGTCAGGAGCTGTCAGGGCAGGGGAGGCGGCAGAATCCATCAGGATGGGGGCCATGAACGATGCAGGTACTTGCAGGTACTTGCCGTGGTTAAAATGATGACCCATGTAAAAGTCAACCTTCCCCAACAGTCTGTCCCAGTCTGTCCCAGACAGGCCTTCGGCGCTGATAAGTGTGAGGTGCTTCATTTTGGTAAGAAGAATCAGAACAGGACATACGTGGTAAATGGGAGAGCATTGAGGAATACAGAAGAGCAGAAGGATTTAGGAGTAATGGTACATCGTTCCCTGAAGGTAGAAACTCACGTGAATAGGGTGGTGAAGAAGGCTTTTAGTATGCTGGCCTTTATCAATCATTGCATGGAATATAGGAGTTGGGAGGTGATGTTGAGACTGTATAAGACGTTGGTGCGGCCTCATTTGGAGTTCTGTGTGCAGTTCTGGTTGCCTAATTATAGGAAGGATATAAACAGAGTGGAGAGAGTGCAGAGAAGGTTTACCAGAATGTTACCTGGGTTTAAGCATCTAGAGTATAGGGAGAGATTGGACAGATTAGGTCTTTATTCTTTGGAGCGTAGAAGGTTGAGAGGGGATTTGATAGAAGCATTTAAGATTATGAAAGGGATAGACAGAGTGGATGTGGATAGACTATTTCCATTAAGAGGAGGAAAGATTAAAACAAGAGGACATGAGTTAAGAATTAAGGGGCAGAGGTTTAGAGGTAACATGAGGGGGAACTTCTTTACTCAGAGAGTGGTAGCCGTGTGGAATGAGCTTCCGGGAGATATAGTGGCGGCGGAGTCAATTGTATTATTTAAGAAAAGGTTGGACAGGTATATGGATGAGAAGAAGATGGAGGGTTATGGGCATTGTGCAGGGAGGTGGGACTAGAGAGGGGTGTTTGGTTCGGTGCGGACTAGAAGGGCCTAATGGCCTGTTTCCGTGCTGTAATTGTTATGTTATGTTATGTTATGCTCATTGTTAGGTGGAGTTGATCGAAGGATACATGCTGGAGGGAGTCATTAGTCACTCTGTTAACTAATAGTCAGATTCTTCACTTACTTTAATATCATCCATTAAAGAGCTCCTCTAAAAGCTCAGAGCTCTCTTGCTTTGATGTGTATCTTAACCTCAGAACTTTTTGCTTCAAAGATGGGAGTGCTGTCATTTAAATCAAGACTGAAGTTGAAAAGAGAAGACAATAAATCTGATTAGCGTTAATTATTTTGCAGTGTCCTGACTTCCATTCAAACTTCTGTTTACACAGATAGGGGTGGGAGTGTGGAACAGGCTGAAGTGGTGAATGCGGGCTCAGTTTTAATATTTAACAAGATTTTGGACGGGCACATGGATGGGCGGGGAATGGAGGGATATGATCAGAACGCAGGTCAGTGGGACTCGGCAGAATAATAGATGGCAGGGACTAGAAGGGCTGAAAAGCCTGCTTCTATTGTTCCATGATTCTGTGGTTCCAACTTCAGAGTCCCGCAAGCTTAATTGAGGAAACCATTTCACGAAAGTCTTCAAAACAGCAAGATATTTAGAAACCTCAACATCCCCTCTAATGTCTATATTTTTTTTATATTTAGCTCGGCAATAGGCCATTCCAGCCCACCAGTCCATGCTGCTCAATTTACACTCAAGTAAGCTAAATCTCCAGTACATTTCGAACAGTGGGAGGAAACCGGCACCCCCCCCCCCCCAAGAAAAATCCACTCAGACACGGGGAGAACGTATAAACTCCTTAGGGACAGCGCCGGATTTGAATCCCGGGCTCGATCACTGCCGCTGTAACCACGTTGCAGCATCCGGGCTGCCCTTATGATTTGATCATGCTGACGCAGTTTATAACTCCAATCGTGGCAATGAAATTGGTCCACAACACAACCTGGTTTATTTTTAACCACTCAATGTGCCTGCATCTCTCCATCTCTTCCCCCTCCCTTTCTTCCTCCCTCCCTCCCTCTTTCCCTCTATTCTTCCCTCCCTTCCTTCCTCCCTCCATCCATTTCTCTCCATATCTTTCTCCCATTCTTCCATTCTCTCTCTCTCTCTCTCTCTCTCTCTCTCCCTTTCCCTCTTCTTTCTCTCTCTCTTTCTCACTCACTTGCTACTGCTGTAGTAAAACTCTAGGGAGAAAAATATAGTTTCTCTCAACCCTAGTAAGGACAAACACGTGCCCAGTTATGGGGAAAGACATCACGGTGAAAGCTCTTTCTTTTTCTCCCCTCCCAAATCACAACCTGTTCACTTGCGTTACCTTTTATGTTGAGTCATATTCATGAAGTTAGGGAGCTTGAAGCATCGTCAGAACTAGGCTGGCTTGTAAAGCCAATCCAGAAGAGTTACCGCGTCTGTTTAATATTCAGTGTGTTTAGTCTAGTGTGTTAGTTTGGCTTGGTGGAGCGCTTATAGATAATTATTGGCGTCAGCTGTGATGTCTACCAGTCTGTTGAGTAATACCTGGTGGATTTACTTGATTACTTCTCAGCAGAGCTCCCATTTCTGGAGCAATTTACTAAAGCTTTTGGAAAGATGTAAACTTTGGGGAATGTTGCAAATGGAACTCTAGAAAAAATAAGAAAGACCATAGAAAAGCGAGGGAGGAAATAATTGAGAGCATATGCCATAAGGATGCAGCTGGAGAGGTGGACAGGGAGCAAGAAAGGTGAAAGACCAAGAGTGCGGGTAGTGTGGGAGTGTGACTCCAACGGGATCCTTGACTTTCTCATCGGGTGGCCACAGTCAGTACAAATTGGAAGCAATGTTTCCTCCTCACTGACGATCAGCACAGGCCCACCCCAAGGATGCGTGCTTAGCCCACTGCTCTACTCACGATGCCCCCGATGACTGGGTGACCAGGAACAATTCCAATGCCATCTCCAAGTCTGCCGATGGCACCACATTTGTCGGCAGAATCACCAACGGCAATGAGGAAGCGTCCAGGAGGGAGACAAATCAGCTCGTTGAGTGGTGTCGTGACAAACAACCTTGTGCTCAACGTCAGCAAAAATCTCAGACTTCAGGAGGAAGTCAGGGGAACACGAGCCAGTCCTCATCGCGGGCTCAGTAGTGGAGAGTGTTAAAAACTTCAGCATCTCCGAGGACCTGTTCTGGGGCCTCCACGTTGATGCAATCACAAACAAGGCTCGCCAGCGGCTCTACTTCATGAGGTGCCTGAGGAGGTTTGGTATGTTAAAGAGACTCGTAAACTTCTACAGGTGGACCGCGGAGAGCATTCTGGCTGGTTGCATCACTGCCTGGTGTGGAGGCGCCAACTCTCAGGACAAGAATAAACTCCAGAGGGTTGTTAACTCGGCCTGTGAAATCACAGGGGTGTAGGTTAATTGGGTGTTAATGAGGCAGCCCAGTTTTAAATGGCCAGAATTGGCTTCTATTGTCCTGTAAATAAAATTCTTTAAAAAAATTACATTTAAAGTGATGTGTTCTTATTTTAATGAATTGTCATTGACAAATTATTAACTTTATTTCTACTCTAAATCTTGTGAACATGCTAAATGTTTGCGAATCTTCTGTTCCTCTCACCGTACAAAGCACACGGGAGTTTTAGTTCAATTGGGTGTAATTGGACAGCACGAGCTCATGAGCTGCAAGGGCCTGTTACCGAGCTGTACATCGAACTTAAATTTAAAAAAATTAATAACTCTAATTAGAGGCAGGGTTAGTGTAACGGTTAGGACTGTGTTATTACAGCACCAATGAATCAAGTTGAAATCCAGTGCTGTCTGTAAGGAGTTTGCACATTCTCCCTGTGTCTGCGTGGGTTTCCCCCGGGTGCTCAAGTCTCCTGCCACCTTTCAAAACGTACCAGGGTTGTAGGTTAATTTGGGTGTAATGGGGCCGGACAGGTTTCAATGGCTTTTACCGTGCTGTCATAAACATTTTAAATAAAAAAAATTCAATTCAGTTATTTATTTTTTAGGTTAGGAGGGTGACATTTATGGCAAGGTGGATGCCAAGGTGCTTTCACTCGTGGAAGAATCCCTTAGTTACAAAAACAGGAGCAGGCATTTAAAATGGAAGTACACAGGAACGTCTTGCATAAGGCGATGAATCTCTGGAAATCTCTTTGCTGGAGGAGAGGAAGGCGTGGTTGCAGCAGGGTCAATTTTGTCATTCAAAAGAAGGTTGGATAAGTGCATGGATAGGAGGGGATTGGAGGGTTATGGACAGGAAGCAGGTAGGTGGGACTAGAGGGGCCGAGGTGGCCTTTTTCTGTACTGTACTGACAAAAGACAAAGGAGGAAAAACCCAACACCCAACCCCAACCAACCAATTTTCCCCTGCAACCGCTGCAACCGTGTCTGCCTGTCCTGCATCGGACTTGTCAGCCACAATCGAGCCTGCAGCTGACGTGGACATTTACCCCTCCATAAATCTTCATCCGCGAAGCCAAGCCAAAGAAGAAGAATTGTTATAAGGAGGCTATTACGCGGAAATTTAAAGAGGGATTCGAAACATCAAGTCAAGTTTATTGTCAACCGATTGTTCAAGTACAACCCAGCAAAACAGTGCTCTCCGGTCCTCGGTGCAAAATCACGCAGACATACACACCCAGACATAACATATGGACAGATAAACAATACATCTGCAAGACAAATATTATATCTATACAAATGAAGAAACTATTATTGTTTTGTACAAATGAGAGTCTCGGATGCTGAGCCATTCCTTTGGTCGTTCAGCACAGACACAAGGCAGCAGGTTGGGGGTTTCGCCATTGTGAGTAGCCAAAGGGGCCGCTGCAACCTCGTGCGCCGCCATCTTGAGAATCCCTGCCATCTTGAGAATGGAAACATCAGAATAAACTGGCACAGGAGGGGAGATGAAGTTTTGGGCAGATCATGGAGCCGCAGTTATGCAGCTCTGCGTCCCACCTCGCGCACATTGACCAAGTTGTCAACCTAAGCTAGTCCCGTTTGCCTGCGTGTGACTCATAGCCCTCTCGATCGTTTCGAGCCATGTATCTGTCTGAACGTAATCCAAAAGTCATCATTTACCCACCTCTACAACTTCCTGCCAGCTCATTCCACACACCCGCCATCCCAAGTGCGTAAAACAAAAGTAAGTTGTGAAAATCTTTCCCAACTCATCTTAATCCTATGTTCTCGAGTTTTAGGTCTCTTGATCCTTGGGGGAAAAGACAGTTACCATTCACCTTATCTAGAAACATAGGAAGTAGGAACAGGAGTCGGCCAAAAATGGCCCATCGAGCCTGCTCCGCCATTCAATACGATCATGGCTGATCTAATTTATGACCTAACTCCACCTACCTGCCTTCTCCCCATATCCCCTAATTCCTCTATCATGTAAATATTTATCGAACCGAATTTTAAATATGTTTAATGAGGCAGCCTCAACCACTTCCCTGGTTAGAGAATTCCATATATTCACTACTCTGGGAAAAACTATTTTTCCTCATCTCTGTTCTAAATCTACTCCCCCGAATCTTGAGACTGTGTCCTCTCGTTTTAGTTTCCCCGGCCAGCTCAAAAAACCTTCCTACATCTATCCTATCCATACCCTTCATAATCCTATATGTTTCTATAAGATCTCCTCTCATTCTTCTGAACTCGAGCGAATACAATCCTAGACGATTTAATCTTTCATCATGTCAACCCCTTCATCCCAGGGATCAACCTAGTAAACCTCCTCTGGACCGTCTCCAAAGCCAGTATACCCTTCCTCAAATATGGAGACCAGAACTGGACTCAGTACTCCAGGTGCGGTCTCACCAGTACCTTGTACAGTTGCAACATGACCTCCCTACTCCTGAATTCAATTCCTCTAGCGATGAAGGCCAACATTCCATTTGCCTTCTTAATAACCTGCTGCACCTGCAACCTAACGTTTTGCGATTCATGCACAAGCCCTCCCAAGTCCCTCTGCACAACGTCGTGCTGTAGTTTCTCACCCTTTAAATAATATTCAGCTCTTTTATTTTTCTTGCCAAAGCGGATCACCTCACACTGACTAACATTGTACTCCATCTGCCAGACCTTTGCCCACTCATCCAGCTTAATGCTATCCCTTTGCAGACTCTCCACATCCTCATTACAATTTGCTCTTCCACTCAATTTGGTGTCATCCGCAAACTTGGCCACACACATTTTGTCCCCTCCTCCAAGTCATCAGTGTAAATGATGAACAGTTGTGGGCCTAACCCTGACCCCTGCAGCACCCCACTTACCACTCTCTGCCAACCTGAAAAACTCCAACTTATCTATAAGCCTCATGAATGTATGCACCTCTGTCAGGTCACCACTCAGAATTCCATGCTCCAAAGAAATCCCAGCCTGTTCTTATAACACTAGCTCGCCAGTCCCTGTTACATTGTTGTGAATCTTGCTAACATACTTCTGATAGCTGGTGATTGGAAATTCATACAATTCTCTGTGGTCAAACAAAAAATGGTAAGCATGCCAAATGCCTTCTTCACTATAACCGTCTAACCATTTACAGCACAGAAACAGGCCACTTTGGCCCGACTAGTCCATGTTGAACATCTTCTCCCACCTAGTCCCATTGGCCCGCATTCGGTCCACAACCCTCCACGTCTCTCCCGTCCATATACCTATCCAACCTATCTTTAAATATTAACTTCGATCTCGCTTCTACCACCACTGCCAGAAGCTCATTCCACACTCCCACCACCTTCTGCGTGAAGAAATTCCCCTTTATGTTTCCCTTAAACTTTTCCCTTTTCACTCTCAATCCATGCCCTCTTGTTTGAATCCCCCACACTCTCCATGGAAAAAGTCTGTCCACATTGACTCTATCAGTCCCCCTTATAATTTTGAATACCTCGATCAAATCACCCCTCAACCTTCTCAAGGTAATAAAGTCTCAGCCTGCTCAACCTTCCCTGTAACTCAAACCCTGAAACCCTGACAACAGTCTCGCAAACTTCCTCTGCACTCTCTCTATACTGTTTATATCCTTCCTGAAATTCGGCCACCAAAACTGGGAACTACGTAGAAACGCAAAAACATAAGAACGCAAGAAATTGGAGCAGGAGTCGTCCATCCGACCCATCGAGCCTGCTCCGCCATTCAATGAGAGGCTCATCTCCCACCGATCTGCCTTTTGCCCATATTCCTTAATTCATCAACTATGTAAAAATCTATCCAACCTTGCCTTAAATACATCTACTGAGGTCGCCTCCACTGCTTCAATGGCCAGCAAATTCCACAGATTCACCATCCTCTGGGAAAAGCATCTCCATCCTAAATTTTCATAATTTTATTTGTTTCTATAAGATGCACTATATTTTCTTCCTAAATTCCAACAAGTACCGACCCAGATGACTCAATGTCTCCTCCTCGGCCAACCCCTTCATCCCTGGAATCAACCTGTTGAACCTCCTCTGCACCATCAATAACTTCAAAGACCAGAAGTTGTAGAGAAACTGACAGGCTTTTATTCAACTCAGAATGGATGTACGTCCATGCTGTTCAACTGCCCTGGACTGAGGAGGGGGCTGTGCCACAGTCACTTTTAATCAGGGGTCAGTGGGATGTTTCCTAGTACATCCATACATATACACAGCACATTCAAACATATAGACAGTGGTTTACCACACTTCAAAACTAGTAAAACTCTGGATGAGTGAATGAGATGAATCCATTGCAAATTCTATAGGTATACCTGCTTTGGAAAAGTTTTATGAAGTCTCAATAATGTGAACCAACCTGAAACACAGACTGACCAGTACTGTCCATGGATACTGGCTGGCCTGGTCAGTCCCTCCAGCTTCTCTTTGTGCCTGCCCCCCACCCCCACCCCGAGGTCTATGTCTGTTCTACAACACTCTCCAGTACCCTACAATTAATTGTGCAAGTCCGAGGCTGGTTTAACTTCCTAAAATGAAGCCACTCACTCTTGTCCGAGTTAAAATCCTTCTGTCGTTCTTTGTCCCACCTTCACAGTAGTTGAAGATCCTGTTGTAATCTTAAACAGCTTTCTTCAAGCCGTCAAGTTTATTGCAAGTACAACCTGTCGAAATAACGTTCTCCGGTCCTCAGGGCAAATCACCCAGACACGCATCCAGACAGAACACATACACAGACAAACAATACACATGTATGACAAGTATTTCATCTATAAAAATCAATATTGTTTCATGGATAGTTGAGTCTTGAATGGCCAGTGTGTGAGCAGTTCCTTTGGTCGTACAGCCTTCCCACTGCCCATGGGAAGAAGCTGTTCCTCAGCCTGGTGGGGCTGGCTCTGATCCTCCTGGATCTTTTCCCCAACGGGAGCAGCTGAAAGATGCTGTGTGCAGAGTGGAAGGGGGTCCTCCATGATTTTCCGCACCCTCTTCAGAGGATCCTGGTAGATCACGTCGATGAGGGAAAGGGAGTCCAGTGATCTTCTCTACCACACTTATGTTCCTTCCCTGTCTACTACACCAACCATTTTCATTTAATATACAAACCTACTAAGCTTACTGATGACATTGTCAACCAAATAACTATTACAGATGACAAACAACAGCACTGATCCCTGAGGCACACCACTAGTCATAGCCCTCCATTCAATCAGAATCAGAATTTATTGTCATAAACATGTCATGGAATTCGTTGTTTTGTGGCAGTGTCACAGGGCAGACAGTGCTATGGATTACATTAAAAATATATCTATATAAATTAGTGCAAAAGAAGAGAAGGTGAGGTAATGTCTGGTTCATTGTCCATTCAGAAATCAGATGGTGGAGGGGGAAGAAGCTGATTTTGTGCCATTGGATGTTTGTCTTCGGGCTCCTGTACCTCTTTCTTGATGGTACCAGTGAGAAGAGGGCATGGCCTGGGTGGTGGGGGTTCTTGAGGATGGAGACTGCTTTCCTAAGATAACGCCACTCGTAGATTTCCTCGGCGGACCAAAGACTGATGCCCATGGTGGTGCTGGCTGAGTTCACAATGCTCTGTAATCTTTTCCTGTTCTGTGCAATGGCACCACTGTACTAGAGAGTATTGCAGCCAGCCAGAATGCTCTGTAGTACACCTGTAGTCATTTTTGAGACTCTTCAGTGACCTACCGAATCTCCTTAAACACCTCACAAAGTCCAGATGCACCAAAATTCTTATTACCAGACAATGATACAAAATTCTCTCCAAGGTATTGTACATCATTTGCAAGAGTCTTTGATGACAATCCAAATCTCTTCAAGCTCCTCACGAGATATAGCCTTGCATCGACAGATCTTCAGAGATGTGGACGCCCAGGAAATTTGAAGTTCTTAACCCTTTCCACTGATGATCCCTCAATGAGGACTGGTTCATGTTCTCCTGATTACCCCTTCCTGAAGTCCACAATCAACTCCTCAGTTTTGCTAGCGTTATTGTTGTGATGCCACTCAACTCGTTGATCTACCTCCCTCCTGTATGCCTTCGTATTGCCGTCTGTGATTCTGCCATCATCCGTGGTGTTGTCGGTAAATTTGTAGATGGCATTTAAATTGTACCTTGTTCAGTGAGCGGAGCAGTGGGCTGAACACACATCCTTGATGTTCGCCTGTTAGTGAGGAGGAGATATTGTTTCTGATTCGTACACATCTGGCGTGGAATAAATGAGGTATTTAGTACATATAAAAAATGCAAGTAAAGCCCCAGTAAAGAAATCAAGAAGGCTAAAAATAGACACAAGGTTGCTTTGGCAGACAATGTGAAGGAAAATCCTAAGGGTTTCTGCAGGCATATTAGAAGCAAAAGGAGAGTAAGGGACAAAATTGGTCCCCTTGAAGATCAGAGTGGTTGGCTTTGTGTGGAGCTGAAAGAGATGGGGGAGATTTTAAATTGATTTTTTTCATCAGTATTCACTCAGGAAACGGGCACAGAGTCATGGGAAGTGAGGAAATCAAGCAGTGAGGTCATGGAACCTTCACAGATTAAAGAGGAGGAAGTGCTTGTTGTCATAAAGCAAATAAGGGTAGATAAATCCCCAGGGTCTGAAAAGATATTCCCTTGGACCTTGAGGGAGGCCAGTGTAGAAATTGCAGGGGCTCTGGCAAAAATATTTCAAATATCCTTAGCCACGGGTGAGGTGCTAGAGCGAAGTTCACATTGCTCTGTTGTTTAATAAATGTCTCCAAAAGTAACCCTGAAAATTATAGGCTGGTGAGCCTGACGTGAGTAGTAGGTAAATTATTGAAAGGTGTTCTAAGAGATCAGATATACAGTTATTTGGATAGCCAGGGACTGATTGGGAATAGTCAACTTGGCCTTGTGTGTGATAGGTCATGTTTAACCAATCTTAGAGATTTTTTCGAGGAGATTAAAAGGAATGTTGATGAAGGAAAGGCTGTGGATGTTGTGTACATGGGCTTTAGTAAGGCCTTTGACAAGATGCCACATGGGAGGATAGTCAGGAAGGTTCAGATGCTGGGTATTCATGGTGAAGTAGTGAACCGGTTTTGACAATGACTGGATGGGAGTTGTTGCTGTTACTTCCTAGACTTTAGCCTGTGATTTGTGGTGGTGTTGCCTCAGGGATCGGTGCTGGGGCCATTGTTGTTTGTCATCTATATCATTGATCTGGATAATAATGTGGTAATTTGGATCAGCAAGTTTGCAGATGACACTAAGATTGGAGGCGCACACCACGGTATTGCAAACCGCTGCCGTCAGTTGACCTGACACATCGCGGGCTAGCAGTGCTGGGCGCCAAAGTACAGTGAGTGGATCAGATGAAGCCCCTCCCTAAAGGGCCGGGGCTTTAACCTGCCGGTCCTGCTGTTCACTAATGAGCTCATTAACAGGCAGGGAATAAAAGGTCTGTGTATGTCTGCAATAAACCTGTCTTGAGTTGACCACCTTTGTGTGCGTTTGCCTTTATTTAGTAGCATCTACCGTAGTAGCTGCTATAAGATGGATTTTAATGCAGACAAGTGTGAGGGTTACATTTTCAATGGACAAACCAAGAAAGGATGTACCTGGTGAATGGTCGGGCACTGAGGAGTGCGGTACAACTGAGGGATCTGGGAATACAGATACATAATTCCTTGAAAGTGGTGTCACAGGTGGATAAGGTTGGAAAGAGAGCTTTTGGCATATTGGCCTTCATAAATCAAAGTATTGAGTACAGGAGTTGGGGTGTTCTAGTAATATTGTATAAGATATTGGTAATTTGGAGAATTATGGGCAGTTTTGGTCACCAAACTACAGGAAAGATATAAATAAGATTGAAAGAGTGCAGAGAAGATTTACTAGGACGTTGCCCGGACTTCAGGAACTGAGATACAAGGAAAGGTTAAGCAGGTATGAGCAGAGAAGAATGAGGGAAAATTTAAAATTATGAGGGGACAGACAGAGTAAATGTAGATAGGCTTTTTTCCACTGAGGATAGGTGAGATACAAACTAGAAGACATGGGGTAAAAGTGAAAGGGGAAAAGTTTAGGGGGAACATGAATGGGAACTTCACACAGAGAGTGGTGCAAGTGTTGAAGAGCTCCAGCTGAGGAGGTGAATGCAGGCTCAATTTTAACATTTAAAAGAATTTGGACAGGTACATGGATGGGAGAGGGCTGGACTGGGTGCAGGTCAGTGGGACTAGCAAAAAAAAATGGTTCGGGACAGACTAGAAGGGCTGAAAGTGTCTCTCGCTGTTCCATGGCTCTATGATTCTACAAAGGTGCTGATTGTAGAGTTGAGGGAAGTGATCCAGTGATCACTGGGGACTCAGAGGTGGAGAGGGTGAGGAAATGTCATCGTGAAGAAAACACGTTAGCACCTCTACTTCCTCAGGAGTTTGTGGAGGTTTGGTACGACACCAGAAATCTTAGCATACTTCTACAGCTGTGTAGTGAGAAATGCGCTGACCGGCTGCATCACAGCATAGAGTCATCAATATCTCTGAGTGGGAAGTCCTGCATAAGGTAATGGGTACGGCCCAGCGCGTCCCAAGTAACGTTCTCTCTGCCATTGAGATCATCTACAGGGAACGTTGCCGTCAGAGAGCAGCAGTGATCATCAAGGATCCCCACCATCCAGCACACGCTCTCTGTGCTTGCTGCTGGCATCAGGAAAGAGGTGTCGGTGTCACAAGACTCCAGGTTCATGCTACTCCTCCATGCTCCTGAACAGCAGATTCATTCAGAAACGCATTCTTTTGTACATGTTTCTTTCTTCTTCAATACAGTTTACAGTTCCTGGTAATTAGAAATTCTGCCTGGTCTGTGGCACAGTCAGCGCAACATCTTTGTAGCGCCAGCGATCAGGACTGGGGTCTGACTCCCTCAATGTTTGTAAGGAGCTTTACGTTGTCCCTGTGTCTGTGTGAGTTTTCTCCAGGGGATCCAGTTTCCTCCCACCATTCGAGACGTACCAGGGCTGTTGGTTAATTGGCTGTGAATTGGGCGGCACAGACTAATAATTTTGTCCTGGGCTGTGTCCACTACTTTATGCCCAGTGGTATTGGGGTTCCCGTACCAGACTGCACACGTTGCACAGCACAGCTGTAGAAATTTGCCAAGGTTTCCAATGTCACACCAAACCTCTGCAAACTCCTGAGGAAGTAGAGGCGCTGGCGTGCTAATTGATGAACTCTTGCCAGTGTGTGATAGGCAGGCCTTTCAACCTTAGGGTGAAGAGAATGGCCTTATAGATGGAGACATCCTTCCATTCCACCTGGCCATTCCCTCTGGGTTTGTAGCTGGTGGTCCTGCTTGTGGCGATACCTCTGGCCAGTAGATATTGGCGCCGCTCATCGCTGATGAAGGAGGACCCCCTGGTCACTATGGATATAGCAGGGGTATCCGAACAGGGTGAAGAGGTTGAGCAAGGCTTTGATGACGGTGGCAATGGTCATGTTCAGATGAGGAATGGCAAATGGGAAACATGAGTAATTATCAATGATGTTGAGGAAGTACACGTTGTGGTTCGAAGAGGGCAAAGGCCCCTTAAAATCCATGCTCAGGGGCTCAAAGGGGCGGATGGCCTTGATCAAGTGTGATCTGTCCGGCTGGTAGAAGTGTGGTTTGCCTCTGCACAGACCTGGCAGTTTCTGGTCATCAGCCTGATGAATAGGGGAGGTTGTGGTCTTTGATAAAATGGAAGAATCTGGCGACCCCAAGGTAGCAGGTTTGGCGTGGAGGGCTTGTAGGCGGTCTATGTGCATACTGGTGCAAGTCCCTCAGGACAGGGCATCCAAATGGTTGAGCTTTCTGAGGCGGTACAAGATAGGAGGGGATTTTGATTCACGTCCTCAGAATCTTGACGTTCTTGATTTAATCCCGCTGCTTGTTATTGAACATGAAACCGACTGCACATTGGTCACTCAGCAGGGTACTGCCTCCAGTGCCATACCACCTCAACAATAGCCTGGGCAGTGCTGAAGAATTGAGGCCTACCTGTCCAGTTGGAACCATGGAGTTGCTGTTGTGAACTTCCAAACCACAGAGAACTTCAGCTAGGCTAAGTATTAAGCTGGCCTCGGTCTTGTCCCTGCAAGATAGCGCTGGCTTCTTGATGAAATTGACCGACGTTCACCCAAGCGTTTGTGTTGTCGGGCGCGCGGGCGACCCGACTGAACAAAGAGCCCTTTGGCCCGCGTTGCCATTGGGGGAGTCGGAGATGCGCAGGAAGGCACTGGAGACCGCCCATGTGCAGCCCCTGGTCCTGCCGGGCATGCGTGGTACTTCCAGGTTCTGGTCTGCGGTGGGGGGGGGGGTGGGGGGGCATTATTGACGGGTGTCCAGACCCGCAGCCGCACAGGAAAAGCCCTGACAATGCTGGGACAAGAAGAAGACTTACCTTTCATGGCCAGTTCACAAGAAACCTAACACTAACCCTAATTGGAGGAGGAGCTTGTAGAAGATGGGTTTCAAGATGTGGTACTGGAATCTGGACTGAACTCTATTTTTACTGTGCTGGAAGGGATTGCTTACCATATATCTCATCAAATATCTCAAATGCAATCTACAATGTTTAATGTCTCTGAAGACATATCTACACTTAAGAGAGATGTTAATAAATGCCTTACTTCAGTAGATGTAGTCCAAGAAAATTTTAAAAAGCTTGAGACAGCTTTCTCTGAATGTAAAGAGCAAGTTGTACGTAATAAAGATAAAATAGAGAAAGTGGAAGATTCGTTCGTGGATTGGGGAATTCAGAAGAGAGGTTTATTGAAAAAATTTGATTCATTGGAAAATCAAAGTCGGAGAATTAATGTAAAAATTGTGGGTCTTCCGGAAGATAGGGAAGGTGCGGATCCAATAAAAATTTTAAGAACTGGATCCCTGAGATGTCAGGTAAAGAGTTCTGGTTTGGTACTGGAAAGGGCACATAGAACGTTGAGGAGGAAACCGTTACCGGGTCAACCATCACGAGCAGTATTAATTCGATGCTTGAATTATCAGGAAAGAGAAATGATTTTACGGTTGGCGGTACAGAAGGGAAGACAAAGTCAAGCCCCAAAGATGGTTCAGAATAATAGAAGTTTTTTTTATGCTGATTTGAGTCAAGAAATTATCAGACGTCGACGTGAGTTTAATTCGGCCAAAGATGTGCTGTGGTGGAAAGTTTGCTTTTTGATACCCTGCAGTGTTGAAGGTTTTTTATTGCAATTATCAGTCTCAATTTTTTGAGAATGATCATGATCCATTGGTTTTCGTTAATTCGTTACCGGATTTACGTGGTCAGGGAAGAATTTCACCATCGTCACCTAAAAGAAGGGCCAATGGACATGGAAATGGACAGAATGGAAAGAATGGGAAGAAGGAGGCTTTGACACATGGTCCTAGTGATGTTGAAGATTCGAATCAATCTCTGGGACTGGAGTCCCAGGGCTGAATATATTAATGATGTTGAATTTCATTATTATATATATTGTATTTCTGGCTGGGGGGGAGGTGAGTGGCACTGATATCTTTGATAGTCATCTGCCACTGGTAGGGTGTTCCACACCCAGTTTTTTAGGGAATTACTACCTTTGGGTGTTTTTTTTGGGAGGGGGTGAATTAATTGTATTTCTTTTCATATTAACTTTTTTTATAACACTAGGGGAGGGAGAGTAGATTTTGCTTATTAACAAGAGAGAATTTTTTTATATTACGTGTTTATATTAATAGTTTATTAAAATGCCTAGTTTGAAATTTGCAAATTTTAATGTTCAGGGATTAAATAATCTAATTAAGTGAAAGCGAGTTTTGGCTTATATTAAGAAAATGAAAATTGATATTGCTTTTTTACAAGAAACACATTTGACTGAAAAATAACATTTGAAATTGAAAAGAGATTGGGTTGGTCATGTTTTTTTTCTTCATTTAAAACTAAGGCAAAAGGTGTAGCGATTTTAGTTCATAAGAATTTATCTTTTGAGTTATAGACTGTAGAGGGGAATGCTGGGAGGGTTTTAAAAATGGACTGTAAATTTTTTAATGAACTTTGGACTTTACTGATATCTATGCACCTAATATAGATGATGAATGTTTTATTTCAGATGCTTTTTTGTTATTAAGTCAAGCTAATGAAAATATTCTAGTTGGGGGAGATTTTAATTGTGTTTTGGATCCATTAATGGATAAATCCCCAAAATGTATCAGAAAATCAAAGATGGCAATACAAATTGGGGCTTTAATTAATACACGTATAAACAGTATTAAGAGTGGTTCCACCACACTTAATTCATGATACAGAAAGTTGGGTCTGTGGGGGAGTGGAAGCTCCAACAGGGGGACTGTACGGTCCAGGAAAGATCCTCCGTGATAGCGACTCCTGAGAGGTTAAATGTGCTCACCTCTCCACCTCTGATCCCCCGATGATCACTGGATCATACACTCTGGCTTTCCCTTTCTGAAGTCAACAATCAGCTCCTTACTTTTGGAGACATCGAGTGCGAGGTTACGGTATCGTGAATGAGATTTTCCATGCACAACTGTGTAATAAATATAGCCACCCCTCCACCCAAGGTGGATTTGAAAGATAATTCCCTTAGTAAAAAGCATGATGACCACCCGCAGACATAAAGCAAAGTCAAAGACTTTATTAATCAGGAAACCTTGGCATGCCTCTACACGCTGCTGGCTCACGTCCAAGGCAGGTACGAGGGAAGAGACTAGGGCTCTCAGCCTTTATTAGGGGATCTTACAGGGGGTGGGGGGAGCTACAGGTACAGAAGGCGGGCCATCCTGCACAGTCCAACGAGGCCATGCCTGCAAGACCGCATTCCACCACACGCTCCTTAACCATTCTCTTTACCGATGGCGATCAAACAGCATTTCTGAACCCAAACAGTGAGAGTTGAAGCTGAAAACTGAGTCAAAAATGGAAAATGCTGGAAATACTCAGCAGATACCCGTGTGGATACCAGCAAGAGGTTTGATAATTATGGACGGCTGCTCTGGAAGGTTCAATCACATAGCATTAAAGTGAGAGAGCAGAATGGATCGAAAATTGGCTTCATGGTGGAAAGCTGAGGGTGCTGGTGGAAGGTTGTTTTTCAAACTGGAGGCCTGTGACTCGTGGTTTACCATAGGGTTCGATGTTGGGCACATCCATATCGATGATTTACCGTTGTACAGGACGAACCTCCAGATGCAAAAACTCCACCTCAAAATCGGACGAAGTATTCTCTGGTGAATAATGATGCAAAATATTCATCGAGGTCCTCCCCCACCTTCTCCACCTCCTTTATCCTTTAGTAGCCTCTTCTCGTCATCCTCTGTTCTTTACGTACGCATCTTGACGATGACTCCTGTTGGTGACACAAATATTAGAGGTATACATAATGTAGGCTTTTACGACTGAGATTAGGTGAGGTTGCAAGCAAGAGGACAAGGGCTGAGGGTGAAAGGAGAACATTGCGGGAAACTTCACACACAGAGCGGCGGGTGTGTGGAACGAGCTGCCAGCTAAAGTGGTGAATGCAGGCTCAATTTTAATGGATAAGGCCAATTCATGGATGGGAGGGTTATGGAAGGATAGGGACTAGGTACAGGTCAGCAGAACTAGAGACTAGTTTGGGACAGACTGGAAGGGACGAGGGGCCTGTTTTCTTTGGTGCGATGTTCTATGTTTATAACATTGGGTACATTTCTTCCAAGACTGGATTATTAATAATACAGATTTTTCAATGTGTTGACAAATCATGTCTTTGTGAGCTAAAACATATTGTCTCCACAACACTGCAATGAATCTACGAGGATTATACTCCAGGGCCTCTGTTCTGCTGCTCATTGTTTTTGTTTCTTGTGCACAGATGAGCTCATGTCTTGCATTAAACTGCAATTATTTCATTACTTAGAAACATGTTTGTTGGGCTGGGTGGTAGGTTCTGATCATTTGTTTCTTAGGTATTCTGTCTGAATGGACTGAACTTTTCCTTCTCAAATTATGGGCTTTCTTCTCCTGCCAGAGGATTTCTGCAACGTGTTTTATTTTGGTCCAATTATCTGCATAGGCTCTGAATCAGAATCGGAATTTATTGTTGTGAACAGGTCATGAAATTCGTTGCTTTGCAGCAGCGTCACAGGGAAACATTTATATATATCACCTCACAACAAAATAAGGCCTTGTCTATGGTTCATTGTTCATTCAGGAATCTGATGGCAGCGGGGTAGAAGCTGCCCTTGTGCCGCTGAGTGCTCGGCTTTAGGCTCCTGGACCTTTTTCCCCAAGTGAAAAGGGCATGGCCTGGATGGTGGGGGTCCTTGAGGATAGAGGATGCTTTTGTATGATATCACATTTTGCAGATTAAAAAAATTTCTTTAGACATACAGCATATTAACAGGCTATCTTGGCCCATGAATTCGTGCTGCCCAATTTACAACCCATTAACCTACACCCCCAGTATGTTTAGAAGGGTGGGAGGAAACCAAAGCCCCTGAAGGAAACCCATGCAGACACGGGGAGAATGTACAAACTCTTTACAGACGGCGCGGGATTCGAACCCCAGTCCAGTTCGATCGCTGGGGGTGTAAAGGTGTTGTGCTAATGACTACACCAACCATGCCGTCCTAGATATCCTCGATGGAAAGAAGATTGGCACCCATGATGAAGCAGGCCGTGTAAACAACCCTCTAGTGCTTTTTCTGGTCATACCTGACAGTGATTCCACCAGCCAGAATGCTCTCCACGGTATACCCTGTAGAAGTTTCCATGGGTCTTCGGCACGTGTTAATTCTGGCCACAACCAGCCTCTCAAAACATTTAATCACAGCAGATGTTAGTGCTACTAGGCGATAGTCATTGAGGCAGCTCCCATTACTCTTCATGGGCACCCAAATAACTTGAATCAGGTGGGAACCTTTGGTTGTAGCAGTGAAAGATTGAATGCACAGTGTGGATGTGCTTTGATCATCTGTGGCTGAATGAACAGTGTCGAATGGATATATCTGCCTTTGAAGTTAATTGGTAGAGAGGAAATAATGTTCAGAATATACATGAAGGTTTTGATGTACAGTTGGAAAATTCTTTACAGAAACTGAATTGAACAGAAATTGTGGTACCGAGATGATATAATTCCATTTCATGACCCAACAAACATTTCTGCGTTTTGAGCCAACTCTTCTAACAGTCCAACTCCCACATTTCACCGGAAAGCTTGACCCTTATTCCAATCACAGTCTGCTCTGTCCGCAAGATTACAGAGGTGCCGACAGCCAGGAGTGGAAAACAGTGGAGGGCATCTGTACAAAGTGAAGGGAGGGAGACATCAGAGAGTACATTTTGTTTACACAGAGACTTGTGGGTTCTTGGAAGGCCTTGCCTGGGATGGTGGTGGAGGCTGGAACATTGGGGGCATTGAAAAGACTCTTAGACAGGCACACGGATGGAAGGAGAATTGAGGGTTTCAGGGTAGACAGGGGTTAGCACTTTTTTTTAAGGAATATATGGGTCGGCACAAATTGAGGGACAAATGTGCTGTAGTGTTCTATGTTCTATGAATCCTGACCCACTCAAATAGACCCTGCCTCATGTCTTACCTAACCTGTTTTATATAATCTGCAGTGATGAATCTTGAAAGAAAAGACCTTTCTTCATGCAAATCTTGTGTGATACCCTACTGAATTAACCAGACAGGAACTGGTCCTTATACCAACATTCCCTCACATCAGAGAACCACCCGTTCAACTCAAGAGGGACTCAATCTGGACATATTCATTATATGTAAATGAAATGACCTTTCCTGGTTGCCCCTGCTCTCACTGGCCAGTTTGTGTCTCCTTCCCCTTTCTTCCCCATAAAGACTGTCAGGCCACAAGCCTGCCCCCGAGCCTGGGCCAGCATGAGTGACCAACACAGGGATGCTGTCCATTTCTTGCAAATAAAAGCCTTCAGTTTCAGTAACGTCAGTCTTTGTGGAATTGATCGTGCGTCACAATCAAAACCCACCCATTTCCAAAATGGGTTATTAAATACAATCTTTCTCCCCAATTTCAGATTAATAGTCCTCTGTATTTTGGAAAGTGTGCTGACCGGCTGCATCACATTCTGGTATTGGAACACCAATGCCCCCGAGCGTAACGTCCTTCAAAAGTAGTGGACACAGTCCAGGACATCACAAGCAAAGCTCTCTCCACCATCGAGAACATCTACAGGGAACGCAGCCGTAAGAGGGCAGCAGCGATCATCAAGGATCCATATCACCCAGCACACGCTCCGTTCTCGCTGCTGCCATCAGGAAAGAGATGTAGGGGCCACAAGACTCGCACCACCAGGTTCAGGAACAGCTGCTCCCCCTCCACCATCAGACTCGTCAATGACAAACTCAATCAGGGACTCATTTAAGGACTCGTACCTTGATATTTTTCTTATCTATATTGCAGTTTGTTTTTATTTATTTTATTTTTTTTACATGCTTACAGGTATTTATTGCACTACCAATTAGTGGTAATTCTGCCGTGACTGCGGGAAAAAAATTTCTCAGGGTTGTATGTGATGTCATGTATGTCCTCTGACAACAAAACTGAAATCTGAAAATTTGAATCTGAAATCTATTTTTCTCAATATTTAAGCCCAAAATATTCAGTTCTGTGGCCACCGGAATTGCAGTGGAAATAACCACGCAAGGCGTTTCTAGAGTGAATCAAATGGATTTACACTTCCTCATCCACACAACCTTTTAAAAGCCTGAATCACATGCTACAGTTTGATATTTTGCTCGCACGGGTTTTGAAAGCTATGAACAAATTGGCTGCTATACCTTCCTACATTAAAACACATCAACCACACTATTTTAAGTTCTTATGAAAGAACTTTAATGAGATGTTGTGCCTTGAGACATTCTGACATTGCAAAGATCCTAGGTGACAAAATTGTGAATATAGATTGTTCCATTGATTGCTTTTCCTTCTGTAACAAGCTGTTTTTCCAACCTCTGGATCCATGCTTTTCCTTATTGTGTAATGGCACTGATTTACCACAGCTTATGAACAAATAAAGAACACACCCACTCTTTTCTTTCAACACATCCCCAGACACAACACTGCGTTCTTCCACTCCCCAAACACCACCTAGCTCAACCCCTCGGACCTTCTCCATGGCTCACCACCGTGTGGGTGATCCTGACACCCTCACCCTCTTCCGCTTGCGTCTGAGATTCATGCCCCGTGCGCTGATGCTTAACACGCCCGCCCATGCGTGCTATTACCCCTGTGCTTCACTGATGTCACCAGCAGCGGCCGGCATCGGTCCCGGGAAGTACATGACGGCGACAATCCCAAAGACTGTATGCTGCAATAGGGCCAAGATCAATTAATTTAAATGGATCGACGAGTGAGATATTCATAAAGCTCTTTTATTCCGTAAAATAAAAATACCATTATGCTTCAATTTCATGAACCCGGTCCAACAGAAACTTTATCACCATCTAAATTTCCTTTCAAGCAGCAAACCAAGCATATAATTCCCTTTATTGAATTGTTTCTCAATTTCCTGAAACTCTCCACCCTGGAGGAGCATGGTGTCAGAGTTATCCAGCTCACAAACAGGCCCTTTGCCTCAACTTGCCCGTATCAACAAATTTGCCTCCCTGAGCTCGCCCCATTTGCCTGTATTTGGCCCATATCCTTCAAAACTCCAAAATAATATTCAAACTCAGGGAACTGAGTTTGCAACTGGGACCCAAGCTCCTCATTGGATAACCCCAATCAGTGGGGACTGGCAACCATCACCTCCCCCTTGCCAACCTGCCACACAACAGCACTTCAAGACAATGTGCTTAGTTTCCTCTGTAGCGGTCCGCAATTGCGAAGATCGGGCCAGCACATTGCGTGCCAGCAAATTTGGACAGAGATCGCTAAAGCGACTCCCAGGACAACAAACCGGTGGGGGTAGAAGCTGGGGCAGCATCAGACCAACAGCCCTAAAATGACGTTGGTCAAGCTGCCCAGCTAACTCAGCAGAAACGGGCTGAGGAAGAAGGGCATTCATATGCATGGACGTTCCCACCCGCTAATGTTATTCATACGACTGACTCAGTCAATCAGCAAAAACGGCGGGAACTTGAACAGTATAAAAGCAGGCTTTCCAGCCCTAATAAAGGAGTGAGATTAACCTGCCACACTGTGTGTGTGTGTTTCTTTGTAGCGGTCGGCGACACCTCCTTATATTCAGGGTGCGATGAAATCTATAAATTCACCTTTGTTGCTGGAATAACAGGAAATTGAATGGAAAGGTCAAGGTCTGGGTCAGTAGTGGAATGTCAAGCACCATCACGCTGAGTACTGCCGCACCTCAAGGCCGTGGGCTCAGCCCGGTCCTGTGAACGCAACTGAGCCACGACAGCTCACCAGATCCAGCTCCAACAGCGTCATCAAATTTGCAGATGACTCAACATTCGTTGGCCTCATCAGCAACAATGTTGAGTCGCTCTACAGAGAGGGGGTGGAAAATCTCATGAAATGGTGTGAGAGTAGCAACCTGAATCTCAACATGGACAAGATGAAGGGGATGATCGTTGACTTCAGGAGGACCAGGAACGACCACCGTCCACTACACATTAAGAACTCTGTAGTAGAGAGAGTGGAGAGCACCAAGTTCCTCGGAGTTCACTTAACTATCGTGGACCCTCAACATCTCCTCACTTGTCAGGAGGGCGCAACAGTGGAAAGACTGAAGTGGGCAAGGTGACTGGCCACCATTATGCCAACCTTCCACAGAAGCTCTATTGAGAGAGTCCTGGCCGGCTGCGTCACGGTGGGTGCAGAAAAATGGATGGGAGGTGAATCCACTGGACCATAAGAGCGGCAGAGATGACCATTGGAGTCTCCCTCCCCTCCCCATCGACATGATCTACCATGATCGTTGTGTGACAAGGGCATGAAAAATCATTGAGGACCCCTTCTACCCTGCACAGAGCATCTTCCAGCTGTTCCCGTTGGGGAAGAGATCCAGGAGGATCAGAGCCAGCCCCACCAGGCTGAGGAACAGCTTCTTCCCACGGGCAATGAGAACGCTGAACGACCAAAGAAACTGCTCACACTGACCATATGTACAAAACAAAGCCTGTTTGTTTAATTACTTATACACTCTAAATGAATTACTTGTCCTGCCTATCTATTGTTTGTCTGTGCATGTGTTATGTCTGGTTGTGTGTCTGCATGTTTTGCACCAAGGACCAGAGAATGCTGTTTTGTCAGGTTGTACTTGTACAATCAGATGATGGTGAGTCAGATGCAAAATGCAATAACCTAGTGTCGCCGAGAATATTCTCCCAGAATCACAGTGCGGCTTTCGCGCAAACAGAGGAACTACTGACATGGTCTTTGCCCTCAGACAGATCCAAGAAAAGTGCAGAGAACAAAACAAAGGACTCTACATCACCTTTGTTGACCTCACCAAAGCCTTCGACACCATGAACAGGAAAGGGCTTTGGCAAATACTAGAGCGCATCGGATGCCCCCCAAAGTTCCTCAATATGGTTATCCGACTGCACGAAAACCAACAAGGTCGGGTCAGATACAGCAATGAGCTCTCTGAACCCTTCTCCATTAACAATGGCGTGAAGCAAGGCTGTGTTCTCGCACCAACCCTCTTTTCAATCTTCTTCAGCATGATGCTGAACCAAGCCATGAAAGACCTCAACAATGAAGACGCTGTTTACATCCGGTACCACACGGATGGCAGTCTCTTCAATCTGAGGCGCCTGCAAGCTCACACCAAGACACAAGAGAAACTTGTCCGTGAACTACTCTTTGCAGACGATGCCGCTTTAGTTGCCCATTCAGAGCCAGCTCTTCAGCGCTTGACGTCCTGCTTTGCGGAAACTGGCAAAATGTTTGGCCTGGAAGTCAGCCTGAAGAAAACGGAGGTCCTCCATCAGCCTGCTCCCCACCTTGACTACCAGCCCCCCCACATCTCCATCGGGCACACAAAACTCAAAACGGTCAACCAGTTTACCTATCTTGGCTGCACCATTTCATCAGATGCAAGGATCGACAACGAGATAGACAACAGACTCGCCAAGGCAAATAGCACCTTTGGAAGACTACACAAAAGAGTCTGGAAAAACAACCAACTGAAAAACCTCACAAAGATAAGCGTATACAGAGCCGTTGTCATACCCACACTCCTGTTCGGCTCCGAATCATGGGTCCTCTACCGGCATCACCTACGGCTCCTAGAACGCTTCCACCAGCGTTGTCTCCGCTCCATCCTCAACATTCATTGGAGCGCCTTCATCCCTAACATCGAAGTACTTGAGATGGCAGAGGCCGACAGCATCGAATCCACGCTGCTGAAGATCCAGCTGCGCTGGATGGGTCACGTCTCCAGAATGGAGGACCATCACCTTCCCAAGATCATGTTATATGGCGAGCTCTCCACTGGCCACCGTGACAGAGGTGCACCAAAGAAGAGGTACAAGGACTGCCTAAAGAAATCTCTTGGTGCCTGCCACATTGACCACCGCCAGTGGGCTGATCTCGCCTCAAACCGTGCATCTTGGTGCCTCACAGTTCGGCGGGCAGCAACCTCCTTTGAAGAAGACCGCAGAGCCCACCTCACTGACAAAAGTCAAAGGAGGAAAAACCCAACACCCAACCCCAACCCACCAATTTTCCCCTGCAACCGCTGCAACCGTGTCTGCCTGTCCCGCATCGGACTTGTCAGCCACAAACGAGCCTGCAGCTGACGTGGACTTTTACCCCCTCCATAAATCTTCGGCCGCGAAGCCAAGCCAAAGAAGAAGACTTGTACAATCAGATGATGGTGAGTCAGATGCAAAATGGTGGTCAAGAATTTGGTTGAGTCGTGTCAAGTAACTATCTTACTCTCAATGACACCAAGACCAAGGAGCTTATTGTTAATTTTAGGCAGGTGAGGCTGTGGGACCATGCACCTGTTTGCATTTATACAATAAGGTTTTAAGATTTCAAGATTTCAGATTTGTTTTCAGAGTACTTAAATGACATCATATACAGCCCTGCAATTCCTTTTCCCTGTGGGCATGGCAGAATTACCACTAATTGGTAGAGAGAAAAAAATAAACGGTACACAGCGTGAACGTGTGAATAAATAAAGAACTGTAAACAGATAATGAATGTAAAAAAAAACTGACTCTGCAATACAGAGAGAACAAAAAGAAAATCAATAAAGTTTACAAGTGAGAGTCCTTAAATTTGTACCCTGATTGAGTTTGTCGTTGAGAAATCTGATGGTGGAGGGGGAGCAGCTGTTCCTGAACCTGGTGGGGTGAGTCTTGTGCCACCAACACCTCTTTCCTGATGGCAGCAGCGAGAACAGAGCGTGTGCTGGGCGGTGTGGATCCTCGATGATCGCTGCTGCTCTCCGACGGCAGCTTTCCCTGTAGATGTTCTCGATGGTGGGGAGAGACTTGCCTGTGATGTCCTGGGCTGGGTCCACTACCTTTTGGAGGACTGAATGCTCAGGGGTATTGGTGTTCCCATACCAGGCCATGATGCAGCCGGTCAGCACACTTTCCATCACACCTCTGTAGAAAGAGACCTGAAGTCTAGTGCCTCTAGATGGAAGAACAGCTTTTATCTAGCTCTTGAACCTTCCTGTGCGACCTTAGCCATAAACTACTCTGGACCACAAAATACTCATCGATGCCACTTTTTTCTTGTACTAACTGTATTTTATCCATATATCCATTACATTTATTATACCTTTCAAATCTGTGGAGATTTAATGTATGTTATTAGAAACATAAGACATTACAGCACAGAAACAGACCTCTTCAGCCCTCCTCGTCTGTGCCCAACCATTTTTTAACTCAGTCCCACTGACCAGCACCCAGTCCATATCCCTCTATTCATCTCCCATCCATGTACCTGTGTGTGAGTGTGTTCAAGTGTGTGCAAATCTGTAATCGAGTGTGTGTGTTCGAGTGTGTGTTCGAGTGTGTGTGACTGTGAGTGAGTGTGCGTGTGTACGAGTGGGTGAGTGTGTGAGTGAGTGTGTGTATGTGAGTGTGGGTTTGTGTACATGTGAACGTGAGTGAGTGTGTGTCTGTGAGTGTACGTATGAGTGAGTGTGTGTGAATGTGTGTGCGTATGTGTGTGTACATATGTATGTACAAGTGTGTTTATGTGTGTGTGTGTGTGTACGTGTGTGTGTGTGCGTGTGTGTGTGTACGTGTGTGTGTGTACGTGTGTGTGTGTACATGTGTGTGTGTGTGTGTGTGTGTGTGTGTGTGTGTGTGTGTGTGTGTGTGTGTTATAATTTGCTCTGTGCTACTTTTTAATTGTTGACCAGTCATGTTAAATATCTTAATGGCCTTGAGGTCTGGACAGTTTAATACTGCACTGAGGTACTGAGATTTTTTCTGTATTTTTCATTTTCCTTTGAGCTGAGCTTTTTTTTTAACACAACATAAATAGACACAGATTTTCCATTCAAAACTGTCAATGGTAGATAAGTAAAAGGCTGGTGGGAGAGCTGCCAGGTTCTGAAGATTCCAGATCACAGCTTCGGCCAATAGACCAATTAAGACCAAATGTTTTAGAGAATGAAAGAGAGAGAAAGAGGAGGAGGAAGAAATCTGTAGAGAATGCTGACAATCCCACCACGCACTGAGGCCAGTCATTAGTTTTCAGACAGGAAAGTCAATCTTGGGGGTTTTCTCATAGTTTCCATGGAACACGATCCATTGGGGCAACCAGTCTTGTCCTGGTCTCCAAGGACTTATCAAACTGCACCCTGCAACGACCTAATGGCACATGATCTCATCATTTAAGATTGAACAGCACTGGAATACTTAGATTTGGATGTGTCGTGCCTAACTTTGATATGGATTCTTTTATAAAGGCATGGCATTTTAAAATATAAATATTACCCAACTATGACTGACCATAGACAGGTGAGCTTTTGTTAATGTAATTTGAACAAAGCTCCTGAAGTGTTTTTTTTAAATCTAAGGTGGCCTTGTCTGTTAATGTTCCTTTTGGGATCTGACATCTAACCCACACAGGTAGAACAATAAACTCAGGCTGAATCATTCCATTCAAATTTTCTGTGTACATAAATCAACAACTGTCTGCTCCAAAAGAAAGCAAGAAAGCATAACACGGACTTACTGATGGCTTCCTTTAAAACCTACAATTCATTGATCAATTCACTTACTAAAACAACACTCAAAAGTTTTCATGACATTGTCTATGCAGGTTTATTTTGGGCTTGTCTTGACACAGGAATCCATGAGGGAGAGGAAGAGGTGAGATAGAATTGTCCTTCTGCTCCATAGAAGTGTGGCATGACGCCTTTACAGCACCCACGATCCAGCTTCGAAACCGGCGCTGTTCTATACGATCTCCCAGCATCTGCGTGGGTTTTCCTCAGGGGAGGGGGGGTGGGCTCCGGTTTCCTCCCGCCCTTCAAAAACCTATGGGGTTAATTGAGTGTAATCGGGCAGCCAGAATCGGCTTCTACTGGGCTGCAGAGAAAATTAAATTTAAAGGGATGTCTCCTCATCTCGATGACATTTCTCTGACAAGTTGTTGACTTTATTTCTGTTCTGAATCCAGTGAGCATGCTAAACAATTGCTCACCTGTTCTTCTTAACAGTCAGTCGAGTCAGATTGTGCAGGGTGTTACAAGAGTCACATCCATTGACCCAAATGGGCCCAAAGATTCAATGAAGAACCAGCCTATCTTTGTGAATTTGAGCTTGCCATACACATTAGTATCTTTATTTATTTTAATTTAATTTTTCCAAGTACATCATATAAATAGTATTCTGTACCAAGACTATAGATAGACTGCAACTCCCAGAGGTCCAGCGAACCAGCACGGGACGTCATGACGTGGGGCGCATGGTTCAGAGCATTAAAAGAATGCGCGCGTGGCGTAAATGAACTCTGATTTACCTGCAACTGTGTGGGTTGTTATTTCACGTCTATCAGCCATCACTGCGTTTCCAGTGGCTACAATTGGTGACCCCAACGGGTCCAAAATGAGCTTTTGGACCATACGGAGTTTGCCTCTGTTGCTGTTAAGCCTCGGTGGGACCAGAGCTGTGGTTTTGACCGGCTGAGGCACGATTTCACCTCGGGAAGATCGAGGTGGACGTGACTCACTATTGGACCCCAAGCCACTGTCTAAAAGTGCAAGACAGTGAGATGGAGTTGTATTGCACCTCAGTGACCGACCTACACTGGAAGGATGCGCAAATCGATGCCGACGGCAAGCTGCCCTTTTGCGACGTGTCACCAGCATGTCCAAGGTTGATGGTTCCAGCTCTTTGGAGACGTCGCCTTTTTGATTCTGTCCATGGTCTTTCTCATCCATCCATCAGATCGTTCATTCATCTGATTTCAGACAGATTTGTTTGGCACGGTCTGAAGAAATACATCACATAAATGGCCAGATCTTGTGTAGCTTGTCAAAAGGTTAAAATCCATCAACATATGAGAACACCGCTACACCTTCCCACCAGTAACTTGTTGCTTCAACCATGTCCATGGGAACAATATGGAACCAATTCCAGTTCCACAAGGCTACCACTATCTCTTCACCATTATCGATAGGTTTCCAAGATGATCTGAGGCAGACTCCATGGCAGATGCTTCTACGGACTCTTGTGCATGAGTATTCCTCAATTCTTGATTGGCTCGCTTTGGCCTACCGGTGCATGTCACTTCTGATAGAGGACATCAATTTACATCTTCGTTATGGACAGCCTTATCTCAGCTGCTTGGCTCGAGGCTTCGTCATACAAGCTCCTATCACCCGCAGACCAACGGGATGATTGAACGATTCCATCATCACCTTAAATCAGACTTAATGGCCATTTGGACGGTCCCAACTGGGCAGACGAATTACCATGGGCATTGCTCCGGATTAGGACAACTCTAAAAGGGGGTCTCCACACTTTGACTGCGGAGCTTGTGTACGACACAATTTATGACATTTGAAAGCTAAAAGATAGATATGATTTGTCAAATAGAACTTTCTTCTGCTATCTTCAATTCAGATCTTTTTTATGTGATAGTTTAGGACCAGCCATGACCATGGAAAAAAACTATCAAAATTTCAAGTCCAGTTCGTGAGGCTCGCACTAGCAGGAGCCAGGAGATGGGTCGAAGTTACATGGAAGTTCGACTCCCCCTACTTATTACTCACTGGAATATGGAAAAACAAAGTTGTGCCCCCCTGGAAATGAGAATTTATAATCTTAATCCTGTTTTCCTGTCCCAGGAATTAACTGGGAATTTACTAGGACCAGGTCCAGTGGAAAAGGGAAAAGGGAACCAGGATTCCCCTGGTGGTCCCAGGGGAATTCATTCCACATGGATCAAGTGAAGATGAAGATTCCAAAGAGCTGCTTAGCAGACTAAGGGATACCGTAGGCAAATTATCCCCTGTACCGCCATCATCACATGGCAAACATGTCTCTTATGTACCACACGAACTGAAGGCCTGTGAATAAGTGTTCATATGTAGAAGAACACATGGATAGCCCTTGCAGGTTCTATCCGAGAGTCCATACAGGGTGATAAGATGAACAAAGTCAACCTATATCTTGAAAATTGCCAGGCATCCTCTGTCATTCACAATGGACAGGATCAAACCTGCCCATGTTGACAAAACATGCCCCTACTTGACAGCCAGCAGTCCGATGCAGGGGTCAACCTCCCAAAGAACTGTCAGTTAATAGTGCTGGTTCTGGGGGTGGGGGGGGGGGGGGAAACATGTAGTGGCACTCTAGATAGACTACAATTCTCAGAATGCCAGAGGTATAGTGAACTGGTTCAGGACATCATAACGTGGTGAGCGTGGTTCAAAGTTTTAAAAGAATATGCGTGTGGCTCGAGTAAACGAGCTCTGATTTATCTGCAACTGTGTGTGTTGTAATTTTGCGTTCATCAGCCACCACTGCTTTTTCAGTGGCTACTATTTTAAAATTACAAAGTCTTATATCATTGCCCAAATCTTGAGCCCCCCCTCAACTGCTAACATTAAAAAAAACAATTGTTCAAGAAAGAAGGGGGTGCTTGAGCAGGTCTTCATTAATTAGTCCATATCTTCACCTTCTGGAATTCAACGCTATTAACCTAACTATATTTTTAACCCTTTTCAGTGAAGTTAATTATATCCTTAAGCCAATAATGTTTCCATATCTTAACAAACATGTATTTCTTTCTAAAGCCCCTTTTCTGCTGGCCTCCCAGTTCATTGGCTGTGCAGTGTCCCAGGATGGGAAGCCCTTTATGCCATTTCCACTGGTCCACCCTTAACTGGGACACAACTTATGCCCAGGGAACGGAGTGTTCTACCTTCATCTGGAAAAGGGTGACTTTCTGCTGCCCCTTTCATCAGAATGCTGGCATCTGCAAATGGCGGGGATGTGAGAAGCGGTAGAGGCGGTTAATCCCGGCGTCAAATGACGTCGTGACGCCAGCGTTCGGACAGTGTTCCCTTTTCCACTGGACCTGGTCCTAGTAAATTCCCAGTTAATTCCTGGGACAGGAAAACAGGATTAAGATTATAAATTCTCATTTCCAGGGGGGCACAACTTTGTTTTTCCATATTCCAGTGAGTAATAAGTAGGGGGAGTCGAACTTCCATGTAACTTCGACCCATCTCCTGGCTCCTGCTAGTGCGAGCCTCACGAACTGGACTTGAAATTTTGATAGTTTTTTTCCATGGTCATGGCTGGTCCTAAGCTATCACATAAAAAAGATCTGAATTGAAGATAGCAGAAGAAAGTTCTATTTGACAAATCATATCTATCTTTTAGCTTTCAAATGTCATAAATTGTCCTTGTTCATAACCATTCTCAATACACTTGATCCTTTTTCAGACCCAAGTGTCCAGGATTTTATTTCCTAATGTCATTGGTTTTAACTCATTTTGATACAAGGGTGTTTTTTGGAGACAACCCCACTTTTAGACATATACATTTATTAATTTGTTGCCTGATCAAAATTATGTGTTTTAGAATGGTGTTATCTGACTTTCTGCCCTGCTCCAGCTCCCTCAACAGCCCCTAAGGCTAGAGCTGGATGAGGTCCTCACCCGGGAAGAGACATATAAGGCAATTGAAAAACTGAAAAGTGGCAAAGCAGCAGGTATGGATGGAATCCCCCCAGAAGAGGGAAGGCTGGCGGCAAAACTCTGCATGCCAAACTGCATGAGTTTTTCAAGCTCTGCTGGGACCAAGGAAAGCTGCCTCAGGACATTCGTGATGCCATCATCATCACCCTGTACAAAACCAAAGGCGAGAAATCAGACTGCTCAAACTACAGGGGAATCACGCTGCTCTCCATTGCAGGCAAAATCTTCGCTAGGATTCTCCTTAATAGACTAATACCTAGTGTCGCCGAAAATGTCCTCCCAGAATCACAATGTGGCTTTCGCGCAAACAGAGGAACTACTGACATGGTCTTTGCCCTCAGACAGCTCCAAGAAAAGTGCAGAGAACAAAACAAAGGACTCTACATCACCTTTGTTGACCTCACCAAAGCCTTCGACACCGTGAGCAGGAAAGGGCTTTGGCAAATACTAGAGCGCATCGGATGTCCCCCAGAGTTCCTCAACATGGTTATCCAACTGCACGAAAACCAACAAGGTCGGGTCAGATACAGCAATGAGCTCTCTGAACCCTTCTCCATTAACAATGGCGTGAAGCAAGGCTGTGTTTTCGCACCAACCCTCTTTTCAATCTTCTTCAGCATGATGCTGAACCAAGCCATGAAAGACCCCAACAATGAAGACGCTGTTTACATCCGGTACCGCACGGATGGCAGTCTCTTCAATCTGAGGCACCTGCAAGCTCACACAAAGACACAAGAGCAACTTGTCCATGAACTACTCTTTGCAGATGATGCCGCTTTAGTTCCCCATTCAGAGCCAGCTCTCCAGCGCTTGACATCCTGTTTTGCGGAAACTGGCAAAATGTTTGGCCTGGAAGTCAGCCTGAAGAAAACTGAGGTCCTCCATCAGCCAGCTCCCCACCTTGACTACCAGCCCCCCCACATCTCCATCGGGCACACAAAACTCAAAACGGTCAACCAGTTTACCTATCTCGGCTGCACCATTTCATCGGATGCAAGGATCGACAACGAGATAGACAACAGACTCACCAAGGCAAATAGTGCCTTTGGAAGACTACACAAAAGAGTCTGGAAAAAAAACCAACTGAAAAACCTCATAAAGATTAACGTATACAGAGCCGTTGTCATACCCACACTCCTGTTCGGCTCCGAATCATGGGTCCTCTACCGGCATCACCTACAGCTCCTAGAACGCTTCCACCAGCATTGTCTCCGCTCCATCCTCAACATTCATTCGAGTGACTTCATCCCTAACATCGAAGTACTCGAGATGGCAGAGACCGACAGCATTGAATCCACGCTGCTGAAGATCCAACTGCGCTGGGTAGGTCACGTCTCCAGAATGGAGGACCATCGCCTTCTCAAGATCGTGTTATATGGCGAGCTCTCCACTGGCCACCGTGACAGAGGTGCACCAAAGAAGAGGTACAAGGACTGCCTAAAGTAATCTCTTGGTGCCTGCCACATTGACCACCGCCAGTGGGCTGATATCGCCTCAAACCGTGCATCTTGGCACCTCACAGTTCGGCGGGCAGCAACCTCCTTTGAAGAAGACCGCAGAGCCCACCTCACTGACAAAAGACAAAGGAGGAAAAACCCAACACCCAACTCCAACCCACCAATTTTCCCTTGCAACCGCTGCAACCGTGTCTGCCTGTCCCGCATCGGACTTGTCAGCCACAAACGAGCCTGCAGCTGACGTGGACATTACCCCTCCATAAATCTTCATCTGCGAAGCCAAGCCAAAGAAGAATCTGACTTTCCAGACAATAATGTAATATTCCATTTGTAAATTAAATCTTTTGCTATCTTCTCACCTGCTAGGAATGTCCCCTCCCTCAGAAAAAGATGCTATAAATTTTGATTGGGCAGACAAATTATTTATTTTATTGGGCAAACTAATTATTTATAGTTCACTCAATGAATAATCCCAAGTAAGTCTTTCCATCTTGGCATTTTAGAATTCCTGACATTCTTGTTCAGTGCTTTATAAAAAAAACTTGTTGGTTTCCGAATGGGCAAGGATTGAAAGAAATATTGCTGTCTTGGCATCACTTTCCTCTTAATACAACTGATTAGCATTTTATTACTAACTAGAGACCAAAGCACAGAGGTTCTCAACCTTTTTCTTTCCACTCACATCCCACTTTAAGTAATCGCTATGCCATCGGTGCTCTGTGATTAATAAGGGATTGCTTAAGGTGGGATGTGAGTGGGGTGGGAAGGTTTAGAATCACTGCTCTAGACCCAATTGTTACTGAAATATTTTGCTTGAGAAAAATTGTCATTGACCTATTTCCTTTGGAGTTCTGAAACCGTGCACATAATGAGTCAATTAGGTACGATTAAAACAGTGGTTCTCAACCTTTTTCTTTTCACTCACATACCACCTTAAGCTATCCCTTACTAATCACAGAGCACTTCTCTTTCTTTCTTCTCTTCTTCTTTGGCTTGGCTTCACGGACGAAGATTAATGGAGGGGTAATGTCCACGTCAGATGCAGGCTCGTTTGTGGCTGACAAGTCCGATGCGGGACAGGCAGACACGGTTGGCATAGCATAACATGGTGGTGAGCAGAACATCAGTGGTGGGGAAGCTATTGAACCATATAACCATATAACAATTACAGCTCAGAAACAGGCCATCTCAGCCCTTCTAGTCTGCACCAAATTAAGTACTCTCCTCTTGCCCCAAAAGCCTGCACCCTGGCCTTAACCCTCCATTCCCCTCCCATCCATATACCAATCCAATTTTTCCTTAAATGACAAAATGGACCCTGCTACCACTACTTCTCCTGGAAGCTCATTCCACACAGCCACCACTCACTGAGAGAAGTTCCCCCACATGATAGTTTGAAATTTTTTCCCCTTAACTCTTAACTCATGACCTCTTGTTTCAATCCCTCCTGCTCTCAGTGGAAAAAGCCTATCCACATCGACTCTATCTATCCTCCTCATAATCTTAAATACCTCTATCAAATTCCCTCTGAATCTTCTATGCTTCAAAGAATAAAGACTTAATTTGCTCAATCTTTCTTTGTAATCTAAATGCTGAAACCCAGGTAACATTTTTGTAAATTTTCTCTCCACTCTCTCTACATTGTTGATATCCTTCCTATAATTCGGTGACCAGAACTGCACACAGTGTTCTAAATTTTGCTTCACCAATGCTTTGAACAGTCTCAACATCACCTCTCAACTCCAGTATTCTATGCTTTGATTTATAAAGGCCAGCAGATTAAGACCCTTCTTCACCACCCTATCCACATGAGATTCTACCTTCAGGGAATGATTAACCATTATTCCTAGATCTTTCTGCTCCACTGCATTCCTCAATGCCCCCCCCCCCCCCATTTACTACATACGTCCTGTTTGGATTATTCCTTCCAAAATTAAACTCCATCTGCCATCTTTCAGCCCACTTTTCTCAGCAGTCCAAATCCTTTTGCAATCTTTGAAAACCTTCTTCATTAACCACAATTCCACCTATTTTAGTATCATCTGCCTATTTACTAATCCAATTTACCACTCCATCACTCAGATCATTAATGTATATGGCAAACTGCAAGGGACCCAGTACAGATTACTGCTTATTACCAACCTCCAGCCTGACGAACAGTTATCCACTACGACTCTCTAGCATCTCCCTTCAAGCAACTGTTGAATCCATTTGACTGTCTCAAAATTAACTCCTAATGACTGAACCTTCCTAACCAACTGTCCCCGCGGAACCTTATCAAAGACCTTACATTTTAAGCTACTCATTTATGCAGTACATCTCACATTAGGCCAATTTGAGACCAATGACATGTCATTAACGGCAGATAACATTGGACAATATAGCCTAGGAAGAGGGCCTCTGAACCTTGGATGTCCAAACTAAACTAAAATTTCGCTGCTTTGCACTTGATCTATATCCCTCCACCTCTTCATGCTCATGGGTCGGCCAAGAAGCCTCGAGATTAGTATCATCCTACCTGCTTCCACCTCAACTCCAAGCAGCCCATTTCCAGGCACATACCACTCTCTGTGTTACATGTTTGATCTGTATACCTCCGTCAGGATACCTCCCCTCATGCCCTTTTGTCTATGACGCCTTCACCCTGGCTATTCCATCAACACCTCTCATGTCTTAATAAACTAGCCTGGTAGGATGAACCTAGTTTTGTCTAACCTCTCTATATAACTCATACCAGGCAACATCCTGATAAACCTCTTTTCTCCCCTTGCCCAAAGCCCCCAATCCTTCCTGCAGTAGGATGACCAGAATTGCAAACAGTATACCGAGTCCAGCCCCACCAAAGTTTCATACTGTTGCAACGTGATCTCCTTAATTTTATATTCAGTGGTCTCCACTGTCCCAATGAAGCCAAGGTCAAGTTATTTCTTTTTTAATAAAACCAAGCAGTAATAAATATCCATAATATAATATTAACCAATATATGCTGAAGATATATAAAAAGACTAAAAACTAAAACTAAAGTCTAACCTAAAGCAAAAAGAACTAAAAAAACTCTCTAAACCCTCCCTTCCCCCCTAAACCTATTCTAATCCCATAAGTAATATATGTAATATCATTACTGCATAGTGTGACAGAATATGCATCTTTTTTTGGGAGATATATTGGGGTAAGGTTTGTTAGTGTCGGTCACATACTAACACTTTAAAACAGATCTTATTTAAAATACTGGAGCTCTGCTAATGCTAGACATATCGGTCCCACAGCCTTTGCAGGAGTTTTGGAGAGTGCCCAAGAGACTTCACTAATGGATTGTTGTTTCCAAAAAGGCAACAGATGAAAGAGCTTGTCAAAGCCACATTCTTTCTGGAGGGGACATCCCATGCATCTTTGTATGTTCCCCTTTCTCTTTGCTTCGATCAGGCAGAGGTTGATGGCACTTCCAGTCTTTAGTTAATAAAAGTCTGATAGTGTTACAACTCCAGACTTCTGTGATTATTGATGGTGCATCAGTCATGAACATGTCACAAAATTCATTGTTTTGCTTCAGCATCACTGGGCAAACATTCATTTAAACCACCTTACAGCAATAAATAAAAGCACAAAAAGTCAAAGTGAGGCAGTGTCTGTGGTTCGTTGTCCATTCGGGAATCTAATTGCAGTGGAGAAGAAGCTTTTTTGTGTTGCTGAGGGCTTGTCTTCCAGCTCCTGTAATTTTTTTTCCCAATGGTAGGAGTGAAGAGCATGGCCTGGGTGGAGGGGTGCCTGGAGGATAGACGCTGCTTTTTTTTAAAGATATCTCCTCTTTCAGATGTCCTCGAAGGAGTGAAGCACGGTGCCCGTGATGTCGCAGGCTGAGTTAACAACCCTCTGGAGATTTTCCCCTCCTGAGCATTGGCATCTCTGCACCAGACAGTGACACAACCAGCCAGAATGCTCTCCATGGCCTACCTGTAGGTTTACAAAAATCTTCTTTGCCATTCAATTATTTTTTTTCCAATCTCCAGCAGTAAACGATGTTGCTTCACGAAACCCTTGCATTCTTGTCTTTAGTAAATCGTGCATGAGACATCCAGTTTCCAATGCATCTGAGTTCTGCAACTCTCCCATGTTATAACATATTTTTATTTCTTTCCCGTCAAAATGAACCATTTCACTCTTTTCCATTTACCAGCTCCCTGCCCACTCAATCTATCTATATCCCTCTGAGCCTCGTCATGTCCTCGTCTCAATTTATCTTTCTCTCTCTTTGTGTCATCAGTAAATATTCCAATTGTATATTTTGTTCCTTTATCATGCAAAGTGTTGAGAAGCCAACACCAATTCCCGTAGTTAGCCGACGTAAAACACAACAGCCTGAAATAACATCATAATGACGGAGAACATCAACAGATCGGTGCACTCAAATAGCAAAGTTAACAATACATGACCAACTATTCGAGCTAGAGCCCTCTATCAAGGTGTCCAAACAAAATGGTGGAGGGAGGAGCACGGTTGTAAGGGCAGGAGCTAATAGGTGGGTGGGGGGGGGTAGACAGCAGCAAACAGGGGGAGGAGGGATGGCGCTGTGGACAGAGAGGGGATGGGGTGGAGAGCTGAGGGAAAGAAGACAAGGGGAAAGGGAAGGGAGGAAGAATGGAGAGCAGGTCAGCAGAAACCGGAGCAGTCGATATCCTATAGTATGCCGTTTATTATATCTAGTCATCTTTATACAGGATAAACAATCTTTACCCCAGGGTAAAAACATCACGTACTTGAAGGTGAGGGAGGAAGTTTAAAGGAGATGGGCAGGGCATATTTTTCACACAAAGAATGGTGTAGGCCTGCTATTTTAAATTATGAATTTTAAATTTAGACATGCAGCACAGTAACAGTCCCTTTCGGCCCACTAGACCAGGCTGCCCAATTTACACCCAATTAACCTAAGCCCACCCCCGTATGTTTTGCACAGTGGGAGGAAACCGGAGCCCCGGGAAAAACGCATGGCGTCATGGAGAGAGCATACAAACTCCTTACAGACAGCGTGGGATTAGAACCCCGGTCCCGATCACTGAAGCTGTAAAGATGATGCACTGAGCACTTTGCCAACTGTACTGTAACCAAGATGGTGGAAACAGATACGAGAGTAGCATTTGAGGTTGCAGAATGGATAAGATTAATATACAAGGAATCTTGTGCAAGTGGCAGAAATTTAATTTAATGTGGGCATCACATTCAGCGCAGATATCGTGGACCAATGGGGCCTGCTCCTGTCTGTTTCTTCTGTTTCCACTGTCAGCTAATCTTCCATCCACATCAACATTTTACCTCGTGCACAAATAGTTTCTTTTAATAATTTTTGCAATATCCTTTGATACAACGATTTATCATTTGGATTGGATGTCACTGGTCACGGGGGTAGTGCCAGAGGATTGGAGGGTGGCTCATGTTGTTCCGCGGTTTAAGAAAGGGTCCAAATGTAAGCCTGGAAATTATAGACCTGTGAGTCTGACGTCTGTGGAGGGCAAGTTGATGGAAAGTGTTCTGAGGGACGGTATTTACAAATATTTGGAGGTACAGGGATTGATAGGGAGTAATCAGCATGGTTTTGTCAGGGGTAGATCATGCTTGACAAACCTGATTGAGTTCTTCGAGGGGGTTACAAAAAAGGTTGATGAAGGGAAGGCTGTGGATGTTGTCTATTTAGACTTTAGTAAAGCTTTTGACAAAGTTCCCCACAGGAGGTTAGGAAAAAAGGTGGAGGCATTAGGTATAAATGAGGAGGTAGTGAAATGGATTCAGCAGTGGTTGGATGGGAGGTGTCAGAGAGTAGTGGTAGAAAATTGTTTGTCCAATTGGAGGCCGGTGACTAGTGGAGTTCCTCAGGGATCAGTCGTGGGTCCACTATTGTTTGTTATATATATTAACGATCTAGAAGTAGGGGTGGAGAATTGGATAAGCAAGTTTGCGGATGATACAAAGATTGGTGGTGTTGTGGACAGTGAGGAAGATTACCGTAGATTAAAAGGTGATTTAGGAAGGCTGGAGGTGTGGGCTGAGAAATGGCTGATGGAATTTAATACAGATAAGTGTGAGGTTATGATGAAATTGTACAAGGCATTGGTGAGGCCAAATTTGGAGTACTGTGTACAGTTTTGGTCACCCAATTATAGGAAAGATATAAACCAAATAGAGAGAGTGCAGAGAAGGATCACGAGAATGTTGACAGGATGTCAGGGTTTGAGTTACAGGGAAAGGTTGTGCAGACTGGGGCTTTTTTCTCTGGAGCGTAGAAGATTGAGGGGGGATTTGATGGAGGTGTTCAAGATTTTAAAAGGGACAGAGAGAGTCAACGTGGATAGGCTTTTTCAATTAAGAGTGGGGGAGATTCAAACCAGAGGCCATGGTTTGAGATTGAAAGGGGAAAATTATAAGGGGAACATGAGGGGAAATTTCTTCACGCAAAGGGTGGTGGGGATGTGGAATGAGCTTCCGGCGGAGGTGGTCGAAGCAGGGACGTTATTTACATTTAAGGAAAGACTGGATAATTACATGGAGGGGAGAGAATTGGAGGGGTATGGACCAGGTGCTTGTCAGTGGGACGAGGAGGGTGTGGATTTGTTCCGCCATGGACTAGTAGGGCCGAACTGGCCTGTTCTGTGCTGTATATGGTATATATGGTCATATGTTCTACACTCACTGGTTCTTCTTTTAATGAGCACACAAATGGCAGCAAAATTATTGGAAAGAAATTTTGAGCAACCCGATCAGTTGTGGAGACAGGAATCGTCAAGATGGTTTTGTTAATGAGGAATGCTGCCTTACTAATTTGAGTGAATTTTTCAAAGGGGGAACGAAATGGGGTGATGTAAGCACCATTCAGACATTTGATAATGTTCCATGTGTTGAGCTGGTCCAGAAGGTGAGGGCCCCTGGGATCCCGTGCAATTTGGTAAATTGATATATAATCAAAACCAGATGTTGATGGACAATGATGTTGTCATTGTTGGACAGATGAAGTTGATTGTGTGCCAGATGGATCTGGACAGGACACTAGTGGTAAGATTAGTATGTTTGGAGAATACACATTGTTAATTTTGAGTCGCGACAGAACAATTTTGAGGAGTCGTGGGCACACAGTTAGCACCAGTGACCCGGGTTCCAACCACGGATCTTCTGTAAGGAGTTTGTACCAGTGTCTGCGTGGCTTTACTCCTGCCCTTTAAAATGTATGGGGGGGGTGGTGGTGTAGGTAAACTGGGGTGGCATGGGCTCATGTCAAAAGAAGGCCCTGTTACTATACTGTACGCTTAAATTTAAAATAATTTTTAAAAAGTTGATAAGGTGGGCAGAACTATGGTTGGTAGAATTTAATCCTGAAAAATCCTTGAAAGGTCTAAAAGAGTCAAAAAAGAATATACAGCACAGAAGCAGGTCCTTCAGCCCCACTTATCCATGCTAACCAAGTTGCCTATCTGAGCTAGTTTAATTTGACGTAAACCCTTTTAAATTTTATTCAGTCCATATATTGCCCAAATGTTTTTCCACTGGAACTCATTCCACACTCATGAGAGGGAGGGGTGGGGAGGGGAGGAATTCCCTCGGTTTTTGTATTCTTTTCTGTGACAGATTGAAAGAGAGAGAGAGACTGATTGCTGGTTTTCTGCAGTGGCTTTTGGAAGCTGCTTTGAAACTGATTGTGAGTTCTGAGTTCAGCCTCTTCAAAGCCCTTGTGGTCCATACAAGAGGAGATGACTGGCTATATAGTGTTTCACCTGAGATGAGGGAAACAGAAAAAGAACTCTGTGGTGACCTGAAAGAAAGAGGTTATCATCTGGAAAACCTTAATGGGGCAAGTTTCTTCAGCAAGACACTAATTGGAAGGAATCAGTTGTGGATGTCCAACAACAAATCTATCTGAAAACCAACAAGCACCTTCCTGAGTGGTAACCATTTACCTTTCAAGCACCAAAGCCTGGTGAAGATTCATCAATGTTAAATTCTCTACACAGTCTAAGAATTGCCTGATACCAGTGAACTTGGAGGAGTGAGAAGTGAGTTTGGACTGTGAACCAAAGAACTTTTTTCTGAACTTACACCCACATTACATACACGTGTGTTGAGAATTAGCAGGGGGTTAAGTTAGTAGTAATAAGTTAAAGTTTGATTTTGTTTTTATATTTAGAGATAATTAAAAGTAACTTTTGTTGAAGTAACCATTTGTCTTAGTGAATTTCTGTTGCTGCTGGGTTTTGGGGTCCTCTGGGCCCGTCACACTTCCCGCAGGAAAACACTGTGTCCATTCTCCTTATCTGTGCTCTTTATGATTGTATGTACATTTATAAAGGCCTCCTTTGCTCCAGGGAAAAAATGGCCCAGACTAAAAGCAGCAAGGTTGGCGTAGTGGTTAATGCAATGCATTTACACTGCCAGCAATTTGGGTTCGAATCCCGCCCTGTCTCTAAGAAGTTTTTACATTCTCCATGTGTCTGTGTGACCTCCACCCTTCAAACGGTACTGGGGTTGGAGGTCATTTGGGTGGCACAGGCTCGTAGACCCAAAGGACCTATAACCATGTTGTATTTCCAAATTTAAAATTTAAATTTAATTCACTCTCTTCTTCTTAAGTCCTCTAGGCCTCATAACTTCCTTGTGAATCTTTCTGCACCCTTTATCAGCTTATTGAAGTCCTTTCTTGAGCTGGGTGACCAGAAAGAAAGAAAGTTCTAATTTGTTACCATTCCCCAGCAGCGAGAGACACACAAACAAATGGGTTAAGTTTTGCACAATTTATTAACGGACTTCTTCTTTGAATCTTTGGCTTGGCTTCGCGGATGAAGATTTATGGAGGGGTATGTCCACGTCAGCTGCAGGCTCGTTGGTGACTGACAAGTCCGATGTGGGACAGGCAGGCACGGTTGCAGCGGTTGAAAGGGAAAATTGGTTGGTTGGGGTTGGGTGTTGGGTTTTTCCTCCTTTGTCTTTTGTCAGTAAGGTGGGCTCTGCGGTCTTCTTCAAAGGAGGTTGCTGCCCGCCAAACTGTGAAGCGCCAAGATACACGGTTGGACGTGATATCAGCCCACTGGCGGTGGTCAATGTGGCAGGCACCAAGTAACAAACTAACAATAATAGAATTCACCTGATAAACTTAACATTCGAACACCAGCCTTAGTGGTAACTCTATATAAACAACACAATATTGAACATCGTATATGGGAAATAACAGCTCACAGATCTAGTCTCCAGGCTTGGAATTATTTGTTTCCTTGCCCTCTGGTCTCTTAGTTTGAGGCTGTATCCAGAAGATCGTGGTCCCTATAGACTTTCAACCCTGTAAGGGGAACACGAGACTGCCTTGAGTTCCGAATATGGCAACAAACACCTTCACCCGGGAATTTTCACACTGACCTGTGGGTCAGCCCACGAGCTTCACTCCTCTGAAGTCCTCCTTAGGGTTAATGAGTGATCTTCTGTCACACATGTCCCCTCCTTTAGACACCCTGGCTTGAGTGGTATTGTGACTCCTGTCACATGAAGTCCTCCTCTCGAAAGGGGATGGGGGAGAGTCACTGGTCAGTGCCCCATACACACTCTGGGTATCAGAGTTCCCAAAACTGTTCTCAGAAAAAGTGCTGGCACCCGTGGACAAAGTAGCTCGGTCTTCCTTTGCCCACTGAAACTACTGGATGAGCAGACTGCCGTACAGCTCCAGATGGGAGTGCCAGCACCCGCAAAAAAAGCAACTCAGGGTGTGGCCTGCTGAAGCTGTCAGGTGAGCATGCGCACTCAGACCAACTGCCTGCAATCCAATCTACCGACTAACCTCCTTAAAACCAGCGCGCTGGGCATTTAAAACTGCCCAGCATTGCCTCCAGCTCTCCCCATTGGTGGAGAGAGGTTAACAGCCGCAGGCTCTCTCTCCTGTGAGCTCACGGACTTCCAGCATGTGGTTCCATGCAGTAAAAGTTCTCTAGTAGTGACCCAGCGCGATTGCAGCACCTAGCAGCTGTTAAATCCACCACAGTAGGTTCAGTCCTGTCCACAGTCAAAAATAAAATTGTCCAAGGTCCATAACAAACTCTCTTCAATAATTACAATATTTTATTGTGGATCCAGCAGCTGTTGGGAGATCACTTACGAGCTTCAAATCTATAGCCCGCAACTAGGTCGCTCATTTCTCTTCCAAAATCCAAAAGATTGTTGCTAGTCATCTACATCAATGGTCTCCCAAACATATCACATAATATTAAAAAAATGTGTCACCTCAATCTTAAATAAACTGGCAGATGGAGTTCAATACAGATATACTGTGAGGTGATGCATTTTGGAAGGACCATCCAGAAGGCTGAGTATAGGTTTAATGGTCTGTTACTTAAGAGTGAGGATGAACAGAGGGACCTTGGGGGTCCAAATCCATACATCCCTCAAGGTCGCCGTACAGGTTGATTGGAGAGTTAAGAAGGCCTATGGGATGCTGGGCTTCATTAAAAGGGGGATTGAGTTCAAGATTCAAAGGGACATGTTGCAACTCTACAAATCTCCGGTGAGCCCACACTCAGTGCATTGTGTTTGGTTCTGGCCACCTATTTATGGAAAGGCTGTGGAGAAGGAGCAGAGGAGATTTACCACGATGTTGCCTGGATTGGAAAATGTCTTAGGAGGCAAGGTTAGCAGAGTTGAGACTTTTCTATTTAGTCCATTTCAGATAACTCTCTGCCTTGAGGCCAGCGACAGGAGTGGATTGAAAACTATGAACTCTCCTTTCGGACAGCAGCCCTAAAAGGCTGCTCCGTTGTCCCATTCATATCCAGAGGTGCCTTGTAGCACCCTCCAGATCTGATGGAGGCAGGCAGACTGATGCCACCGCACCACCCGTCATAAATATATGGCATAGCAATGGCTGCCTTCCCTACCCATAATCCTCCATGCATGTGGAACCAATCTGTGTTTCCCAGAACAGTTCCAGCTGTGTGAGGGATTTTGGGTAGGGAAGACGACCATTATTATGATGCGTTTAGAAAGGCCACAAAGACTGAATCGCCCAGTGAGGTGACGGAGCGGATAGCTGGGCTGTTACAGCCCTCACCAGCCGCCCCTGCCCAGTGGGGCGAGCTGTCAGGTAGTGGGGAGTTGAGTCATGGGCTGATGGAGTCATTAGCCAACCCATAAACAGCCACTTAGCGCAGATGTAGATTCAGGTGAGTCGGCAGAGCGCAAGCACTATGCCTCTCCGAGGAGGGTTGGCATCAGCACCTTGGAAGTATTCTGGCGCATTCAGGTAGGGAGGTGTTTACCCACAAGAAGGATAATCTTTGCCTTTATACAGGGGTGTTTGGTTCACCTGAAAGGACCTTTTGGAGTGAAAAAGATGAGAGGAGAACTTGATAGAAATCTAAAAGATTATTAGAAGCCTAGCTAGAGAGGACAGTCAGCACCTTTACCCAGGGTAGGAATAGCAAATTCCAGAGGACACCTACAAAGTGAAGGGAGGGAAGTTTAGCTGAGATGTCAAGGGTAAGTTTTTTTTTAACACAGAGATCTGTGGGTACCTGGAATGCCTTGCAAGGGATGGTGGTGGAGTCTGAAATATTGGGGGCCTTGAACAGACTCCTACACAGGCACACGGATGGAGGAAAAGTGGAGGGTTATGAGGTTAAGCACTATTTTTAAGGAATATATGGGTTGGCACAACATCGATGGCCAAAGGGGTTGTACAATGCTGCAGTGTTCCATGTTCTTTTTCACTAACATAATGAGCATGACATAAAAGGGTTTTCTAAAGATTTTGGCTGTGTCTGCCTTGGAGGTAGCCAAATCTTGTTTGGTGGTGATATATACGTCTTTAAAACTTCAGTCGCAGCTTTGGTGGTTCTTGAAATCATTTCTTTCTTAGTAACTAAAAAGATAGATATGCTGGAGTGTTACACCTCACCACCAGCAAATGAGAGATGCCCAAACGGAAGGGTTTAACACAATTTATTAACAAATTAACAATAATGGGACAACACTTAAGTCAATGGTTCTCAACCATTTCCTTCCCACTCACATCCCACTTTAAGTAATCTTTGTGCCATCATTGCTCTGTGATTAGTAAGGGATTGGTTAAGGTGGGATGTGGATGGGAAGGGAAGGTTGAGAATCTCTGCTCTAGACCCTACTGTTACTGAAATATTTTGCTTGGGAAAAATTGTCACTGGCCCAATTCCTTTGGAGTTTTGAAACTGTGCACATAACGTGTCCATTACGATTAAAACAGGGGTCTTCAAACTTTTTATTTCCACCCACATCCCACCTTAAGCAATCCCTTACCAATCACCAAATGGTATGTGGGTGGAAAGAAAAAGGTTGAGAATCGCTGACCTAAGTTAGAAAGGTTAAACAAGTTAGGTCTTTATTCCTTGAAGTGTAGAGGGCTGAGGGGGGATTTGATAGAGCTCTTTAAAATTTTGAAGGGGATAGAGTAGATGTGGATAGACTTTTTACCAATGAGTTTGGGGAGATTCAAGCTAGAGGACATGAGCTGAGAATCAGGGGCAAAAGGTAGGTGCCACACAAGGGGAAGCTTCTTTACTCAGAGAGTGGGGTCTGTGTGGAATGAGCTTCCGGTGGAGGCAGGGACAATATTATCTATTAAGAAAAAAAATTGGATAGGTATATGGATGGAAAGGGTACGGGCAGAGTGCAGGTCAGTGGAACTAGGAGAGTCTAAGAGATTCAGCACGGGTAAGAAGGCCTGTGATGGTCTGTTTCTGCGCTGTAATTGTTAGATGGTTATAGATAGAATTAGCTCAATAAATTTAACACTCGAACGTAAGCCTTTATGGCAACTCTACAATAACAAAAGATGTTCACAAGGTGTAGGTGGGGGGGGGGGGAAACAGACCATTACAGTCCAAGCTCCAAATACACCAAAATAAAACTCCCAGAACCGAAGCTCAAGTCCATCATGTCAAAAAGGAACAGCTGCAAGGGCCAATCACAAATCAGCCTCACCAAACCTGTCCTCATCTACATCTCATGGGTCTCGATTGGATCGAAAGGTTGAACCTTCTGGACTGGCCACTCAACAATATTTACCGGAAGTTGCAAGTGGCACATCCTCCACAAAAATTGCTGGTACAGCTAAAGCAACACCATGAAACAGTATGTTCTGAAGGCCTCGGATGGTGCCCTAAGACAAAGGAGAAACTCTGTCTTCTGCCATACGTGAAACTGACTTTCAATCTGAAGCAACCTGTCCCATAAGCAACACTGCAAGAAGTGGAGCATGAATTGGAACGGCTGCAACAGGAAGGAGTAATTGAACAGGTCAACTACTCATCATGGGCTGTACCTATCGTGGGGCTGAAAAAATCGAATGGCTCCATACGTCCATGTGCTGATTTCTCAACTGGTCTGAATGCAGCCTTGGATGCCCATCAATACCCAGTGCCATTGCCTGATGGCCTCTTTTCTAAGCTCTCTGGTGGCAAATGGTTTGCAAAGATAGACTTAGCAGAGGCTTATCTACAGGTTGAGGTTGATGACATATCCAAGGAATTGCTGACCATCAACACACACTGCGGACTGTCCAGATATGCACGTCTACCATTCGGAGTGAAGACTGCTCTAGCTATCTTTCAACAGGTCATACACAATACTGAATGATGTTCTGGGAGTTACAGTGTACCTAGATGATATCCTAGCCATGGGAGCACATGCTCGAGAATCGTTTGATCACCTTGATTGCATTTTGTCCCACATCAAACACTACGGTTTTTGAGTCGTCCATAAACATGCACATTTTTCAGGAAGTCCATGAAACATCTGGGTTTCCACAAAGACCAGAATCTGGGCCGAGAGATTGTGAGATGGAACGACATTACAATCGCCGGCATGGATCTAAAAAAAGCATGGTTCACGATGGTCAGTGCGTTGGTGCAGAAATGCAGAGACAAGTCAGATGTACGGCAGCTGGGGAGAATCCTCAGAAAAATTGGAGACATTCTCTACCTTGTACAATTTGGACCAGATGTGCCAACCAGTTGCAACCAACAGAATGGAACCTCACTGAAGCAACACCTGCGCAACTCAGCCTGGATGCCCTGTTGGACACATTTGAACTTCAGAAGCCATTGAACCACCCATCACACGGAAACGAGCCTCCACCCTCTACATCGCTGGAACTCGTAAGAAAGCCTCAAAGTTTGCAGACCAGTGAAGTCCTTCCAAGTGGATCCAGGTCTCCACTCATTTGAGTAACCAGTTTAAAGGGGAATGTGCTAGGACGTCCTAATCAGAGCGACCTCCCCCCCCCCACCCCCACCATCACCGGGACGAACAATCAATTAATTAACCCAGACATGTATGTAAGAAAACTCGCAAGAGTTCCCTTGAGACCAAGGGCAATTGTAACTACTATAAATAGTTCTCTAATTGTAAATAAAAGGGTTCATTCTTTGGATTTGGGAAAACACTGGAGTCAATCGCTTCTCTCTGGGTCTTAACAAGGTGGAAGCTGTATTCCACACAGCGCATGCACAGACCAAACATTCGGCACATTTGCTACATGTGGCTAAATGCAGACATTCCGGACATGGCACTGAAGCTCAAGAGCTACATCCTCTGTCGCGCCAATCGAACACCAGTGTCTGGAAAAAGCAGGGGAGGCGGAGTTCGTGTCATCCTTGTGGTGCATAGACAGGACAGTCATGTCCCAGTCCTGCTGCCCCGGTCTGGAACATCTGCCGATCAAGTGTCACCCATTCTACCTGCTGAAGGAGTTCATCGCCAACATCCTGGCCGCAATGTACATTGCACCTTAAGCTAACGTCAGGCGGGCACTGGAGGGACTGAGCCCTGTGATAAACAGCCACGAGACAGCGCATCCTGCTGCCTTCCCCATCATTGTGGGAGACTTCAATCAGGCCTGCCTGAAGATGTCTCTGACAAACCACCACCAGCACGTCACATGTGAGACCGGAGGAACAAACACACTCGACCACTGCTACCCCACCATGAAGAACGTATACCACACCACACTTTGTTAAGTCTGATCACCTACTCCCGGCATACAAGAAGAGACTGAGGACCACAGTACCAGTGGTGAAGATGGTGAAGGTGTGGCCGAGGGAGGTGGAGGAGCGTCTACAGGACTGCTTTGAATGAATAATCTGGACCATATTCAAAAACTCACTCATAGACTTGAATGAATATGCTGCAGGTGTGGATGAGAGTGGGCCCACACGTACGTACCGGGTGTTTCCCAACCTGGTTGAATCAGAGAATCTGCAACCAACTGAGGGTGAGAACAAGGGTGTTTTAGGCCGGGGATCGGGATCTTTACAAGAAGTCCAGGTATGACCTGTGGAAGGTCATCTCCAAAGCAAAGTGATAATTCCAGAGGAAACTAGAGACAGATACTCTAGCGGCTACTACAGTAGAGCTACTGAAGTAATACAAACACACGCCAGACTAGTCAACTCAAGACTAATTTATTCAGGATTTACAGGCTTCTTTTATATACTGCATGTCCCAGGCTCCACAGGACAAGCTGGGACGTCACCTCAAGATTGCTGCCCATCCACGGGACCGGCAGGTTTAAATCTAGCCTTATTAGTGTCCCGTGCCTCCCGGCAGGAGACTCAGCAGCTCAACGTGCCGTTCCTTGGCACTCGGTATCTCTTGTTTGCGGTCCATTAGGTGGGTATGCAGCTATCCATATTATGGCTCTGCAGGCCGGCAGAACTGTGCCAGCGACAGTTCGCATTGCCGCGCTGTGTGCCTGCTACGTGGCCACTACAATACAATATATATTTAAAAAATTAAAATTTAGACATGCCACACAGTAACAGGCCATTTTGGCTCATGACCTAGAGCCTACTTTTTTTTGAAGGGTGGGTGGAAACCAGAGCTCCTGGAGGAAGCCCATGCACACGTGGGGAGAATGTCTAAACTGCTCGCAGTGCGGCACTCAAACCCCGGACTGATAGCTGATGCTGTAACCATGTTACCCTAACGCTGCCGTCCTAAGATGCAAATTGCTGGGGGAGAGGTCCAGAAGTGATGCTGTATAGAACTGAAGGTGGAGGGAGAAACCTTAAGGAAGGCGGTAGATTAAAAAGTTAGAGAGGAAAAAAGTACTGGAGTACAGAAGAAGAGATGGGAACAGTGGAATCCTATTGCTGTTGGGTAACTTGAAATTAGAAAACTAATTTCCTTTGATAAGTCTCATAGCATATTCTATCTTGATAAAATGTCCTGAATAGGACATTTCTACCCTTGGATGTTGTCTCACTCACTGTTCTTGGTCTGTGCAAGATTCCAGGCTCTTTTGTTAATTATTGGTTTTGGTAATGACCATGAGATGCCCTTGGTCTGGAAAGATGTTAAACTGAAAGGTTCCCTCCAAAGAAAAATTGGGATTTCTGCCCAATAGGTCCTTTTAACTGTGCAAAGATTCATATGGGCAAGGCAGTAGGATGACCTTGGTAAAAACACACCAAAATGCTGGAGAAACTCGGCCGATCTTTCAGTGTCCATAAGAAGCAAAATGTGATGCCGACATTTCGGGCCTGAGCCCTTCTTCAGGGAATAAACAGAATGAGCCAGAGGCGGGAAATCTTGGAATTCAGATGGTGTGTCTGGGGGAGGAAATCCAGACCCACACAAGGTGTTCACTGGATATGATAAAAGGGTGAGAATTTATCACGTCCATGCGAAAGGAGACAAGGAAGGGAGAAAGAGAGCCGGGGGGGGGGAAGGAGACTGGGGGAGGGCGGTTAATTAAAAGTCCATGTTAAAGCCATCTGGTCGGAGGGTGCCCAGTTGGAAAATGAGGTGCTGTTCCTCCAATTTGCGGGTGGTCTCAGTCTAAACAGTGAATGAGACCATGGATAGACATGTCTGCAAGGGAATGGGGCGGGGAATTGAAATGAGCCGCTATTGCAGTGGACAGAGGTGCTCAACAAAGCGATCTCCCAGTCTGCGTTCGGTCTTCACTATGTACTTTCCCTGCCATTGTTACCACCCTGCTCTCGAAATACAAGACCTCTTTGTGAGAAGTGTACACTGTGTTCCGATGAATATAGCATCATCTTTTTGTTCTTAATTTCTTCATGTGTTTTTACTTTGTGGAAATGGGTCAGTGGCCAATATTAAACCAGCTTCTGTGCTCGAGATGTTTCAGTTAAAATTCTAATGCCAACCCTTTTTAGCATTGGTGAAAGGTGATTCGAGTTTTTTTTTCAGGACCTTCAAGGAGCAAGTCGTTTTGGCGGCGGGGAGCTGGGGTGGGGGGGGGGGGGGGGGAGGTGGTGGTGTTTAAATAAAGTGCGAAGCTTTGCCAAACTAATGGTTCTCCTCACTGGCAGGCTCAGTGCATAAATTCACCTCAGGGAGAGAACAGATCACTCATATGTGGGAGTGAAGCACAAAAGTCTGCAGACGCTGTGTTTGCAGTAAAAACAGAAGCATGGGAGGAACTCGGCAGGTCTTGCAGCGTCTGACGGAGCTAAAGATATATAGCCGACATTTTGGGTCTGATCCCCAGCAATCATTGGATGGCTCAGGCCCAAAGCGTTGATTTTATATATTTACCTCCCATGGACGCTGCGAGACCTGCTCAGTTCCTCCAGTATTTCCATGTTTTTCCACAGATGTGGGAAAATTATTTGATCTTTTCAATCTTGCAGAGATTCTTGAAATTCTGAAGTGGTTTAACAAAGCATGTCGTACTTGACTTGAGGAGGTAATGAGGAGAAGGAGCAGGAATTTAGGAGAATTTTTTTTAACCCAAATATTCGGCTTGGAGGTCAATGGCTAGTGGATTCCGCAAGGATCTGTTCTAAAACCCCTGCTTTAATTGTGCCTAACTGATTCGATATGTGCACGGTTTCAGAACTCCAAAGGAAATGGGCCCAATGACAACTGTTCTCAAGCAAAATATTTCAGTAACAATTGGGTCTAGAGCCAGTGATTCTCAACCTTCCCTTCCCATCCACATCCCACCTTAAATAATCCCTTACTAATCACATGGCATAGGGATTACTTAAGGTGGGATGTGAGTGGAAAGAAAAAGTTTGTGGACCACTGTTTTAATCGTCCCTCATTGACTCGTTATGTGCACGGTTTCAGAACTCCAAAGGAAATGGGCCAGTGACAATTTTTCTCAAACAAAAGATTTCAGTAACAATTGGGTCGAGAGCAGAAATTCTCAACCTTCCCTTCCCTTCCCACCCACAAACCACCTTAGTAATCACAGAGCACCGATGGCACAGGAAATACTTAAAGTGGGATGTGAGTGGAAAGACAAAGGATGAGAAGTACTGGTCTAAACTTCTAAGCCTGTGAAGTTCATGTTCTCATCCAAACCACATTTTAAATACTGTCAGCTTCTCTGCTTCCACCACTCCCTGGGTGTAAAATATCCCCATCCAATTTTCCGCAACTCTTTTACTCCTTACCCGAAATGTATGTTCTCTAATTTATCACCTCTGATTGGTTAAAGGTTTTCTTCAGACAAACCTCTCATAATTTATAAACTTCCATTAGATTCCCCCGTAGCTTTTTCTTCTTCAGGGTTAAAAACGCCTTGCCTCCTCAGTCTATCATCCCGGCCAATGTTCTGGAGATTCTCCATTGTACAAGCACAATGGCAGAGATTGACAGGTTCTTGATGAGCCAGGGCATCAAAGGTTATGGGGAGAAGGGTGGGCAGTGGGGCTGAGTGGAGAGATGGATCAACTCATGATTCAATGGCAGGGTAGACTTGATGGGCTGAATAGTCTGTTTCTGCTCCTATGTCTTATAGTCTTATTCTTCCGAGAGTGTGGTGACCAGAACTGTAGATAATGCTCCAGTTAAGGTCTGATCGATGTTTTATAAAGTTGGAGAATAACCTCTTTGCTTTTATATTAATTGCCCCAAAAAATAAACATCAGTATCTCAATTTTTAAAAATTTTTTAGATCTGCAGCATTGTAGCAGGTCCTCCCACTGAATGAGACCTTTCCCCCAATTAACCTACAAACCCCACAGGTTTTTGAAGGGTGGGAGGAAACCGGAGCACTTGGAGGAAACCCATGCAGTCATGGGGAGAACAAACCAACTCCTTGCGTACAAACTCCAGGCGGCACGGTTAGCGCCACACTGTTACAGCGCCAGTGAGCGGGACTGGGGTGCGAATCCCGCGCTGTGGTGATACAACCACTACACTGGCCGCACTCCCACAGGCCTACTGCAGGGGGCGACCACTGTACCAGCAAGGAGGCAACCTGGGAGTCTGGGCAGGCTGGGAGAAAGATGAAGGACAGAAATCTTCCTTCAGACAGCAGGTAAAATATCTCAGCTTGTAAAACACAGAGGTCTGCCTACCGGCTGTCAATCACCGGCCCTTATAGAGACTCAAGCTGGCCACTTTGGGAGCACGTGGAGTCAGGAAGATCCAAATGAAAGCCTTTTGTACAGTCTGCAGACTTTGTCTGAGCTCTTTGCACTCACGTGGCCCGTGGGACAAAATGACCTGTTGCTGTGATGAAATGTCTAAATTTAAATTTAAAATTTAGATTTAAAAAAAAATTAACTTACAGAGAGCTCCGGATTTGAACCCGGGTCACTGGTTGGACTAACTGTTACACTAACCATACTGTAAATCGTCACCTATCTATGCCTGCTTCTTCAAGGATCCATTGACTCTTACACATAGATCTCTCTCCTCAGCAATCCCTTAGATCTTATCGCGGGTGCATGTAACCGCGTATGTTACATGCACAACATGTGTATGTTCACTTATGACAATTTATAAGGAGTTTCTCTGGCAGTTAACTGTCAAGGAGACAAGCACGTGCTATGGACACAGAGATCAATACACAGCAGAGTTGAAAAGAAGACAACAGACAGGGCTCAAGCCACCTGGGTGTGTAGGCAGAGATGTCAATGCCTGTTGCATGTGCCACGCACATGGCCATCATAGCGGCTTCAGCATGAGCATTATCTTCTGCATTGGATCTTTCGAGAGTTTGCCTGCCTGCAAACTTCATTAGTTAGTGTTCCAGACCGGACTGAGACATTAAGTCATCCTTTCATGCTTTGAATATTTGTAGTGGCTTTCATAATTGTGTAAATTTGCCAGTAATGAATTGTCCATATTCTTCCCTTAATTCTACATCCAGATAAACTCCTATGAGGTAGGGTGATGAGATAATGTCTTTTAATACTATTGCTTTGCCCAAGGACCCACCACCACCATCTTCACTCTGCCACCATCGGGGAAAAAATCTACTGGAGCTTTGAAGACGAGCTCTCAGGGGCACAAGCACCCCACCACCCAGCTCATGCCCTCTTCGCTATTCTACCATCAGGAAAAAGGTACAGAAGCATAATGACCAGCCCTCAGTGGCACAAGGACCGCGTCTTCCCCGCTGCCATCAGATTCCTGAATGAGCAGTGAACCACAGACACTGCCGCATTTTCATGTTTTGTACATTATTTTTATTTATTGTTGGAAGATGGTTTATATGAATGTCTGACCTGTGACGCTGCCAGAAAACAATGAATTTCGTGACTTGTCCATGACAAGAAATTCTGATACTTCTAAAAATGGCGATATCAATAAAATAAACTATTTTGAAAAGTATTGATTGACCTTGGAACAATTGAACTAGAAATTGGAAAAAAAATCCTTCAGAGAAGGTCAATCTTGATGACATTATGCACTGGGAGAAAGATGAAGGACAGAAATCTTCCTTCAGACAGCAGGTAAAATATCTCAGCTTGTAAAACACAGAGGTCTGCAGATCTGGTCGTTGAAGTGAAAACACAGCAGGTCAAACCAGGTCCTTTATGTGGCAAGGATAAAGATACAGAACCGACGTTTTGGGCTCGAGCCCTTCATTAAGGGATTGAAAAAAATCTCGGCAGGCATCTTAATGGTGAGGAGGAGAGGTGGAGGTAGGAGCACGCCCACAAGATCACAACACAAAGGAGCCGAAGTAGACCATTCAGCCCATCGAGTCTGCTCCGCAATTCCACCCTGGGCTAAACTGTTCTCACATCCAGTTCCATATTCTGGCCTTTTCCCCACATCACTTGATTACCTTGAATAATTAGATGCCTATCAATGTCCTCCTTAAGCTCCCCAAATGATCGGGCCTCCACAGCTGTATCTGGCAATGAATTCCACAAATCCATGACCCTCTGGCCAAATAAATTTCTGCTCCTCTCTGTTTTAAATGGGTCCCTTCTAATTCTAAGACTGGGCCCTCTTGTGCTGGATTCACCCACCAAGGGAAACATCTTATTCACATCGACTCTGTCCACTCCTTTCAGCATTCGATGTTTCTATGAGATCCCCTCTTATTCTTCAATACTCCAATGGATACAGTCCAAGAGCTGCTAAACATTCTCATAATGTTAGCCCTTGCATTCCAGGAACCATTCTCATGAATCTTCTCTATATTCTCTCCAACATCATTTCTAAGGGGCCCAAAACTGCACAGTTACTCCAAATGAGGTCTCACTAATGTCCCACAGAGGCTCATCAACATCTCTTTACTTTTATACATGATTCCTCTCGAAATGAATGCCCACATAACATTCGCTTTCTTTCCTGCTGATCCAATCTGGAGTTTAATGCTTAGGTTATCCTGCACGAGGACCCCCCAAGTTCCTTCGCACTTCTGAATTTTGAATTTTCTCCCCATCCAAATAATAATTTGCTTGTTTATTTCCTCTTCCAAAATGTACAACTGTACATTTCTCAGCATTTTATCTCACCTGCCATTTCTTGGCCCAGTCTCCTAAACTGTCCAGGATTCCCTGCAGCCTTTCCGTTTCGTCAACACTTCCTACTCCACCATCTATCTTGGTGTCATCTCCAAACTTGGCCACTAAACCATTCACTCCATAATCTAAATCATCAAAGAATATTGTAAAAAGAAGCAGCCTCAAAGCCGATCCCCGCGGAATCCCACTAGTAACCGGCAACCACCCAGAACAGGATGCCTTTATTCCCACCCTTTGCCTCCTGCCTATCAGCCAATGCTCCACCCAATCTCATACGTTTCCTGAAGTTCCATGGGCTCTCATTTATTAAAACAGCCTCTTGTTCTGCTTCTTAGTGAAAGCCTTTTGAAAATCCAAATACACAAAATCCACAGCCTCTCCCTTGTCCACCCGACTTGACATTTCCTCAAAGTAAATTCCAATAGGTTGGATCTTCCCTTCATGAACCCATGCTGGCTTGGGCCTATCATGCCATGCACCTCAAGATATTTCATAATCTCGTCCTTGAAGATCAACTCCAATAACTTTCCAACTACCGACATCAAACTAAACAGCGGAACTACATTTGCGACTTTGCAATCCTCTGGAACCAAGCCAGAGTCTATTGATTCCTGGAAAATCATTTCCAATGCTTCCATTATCTCCAAAGCTATCTCCTCAGGACCCATGGCTACACCTCATCTGGTCCAGGAGACTTATCTACCTTCAGTCCATTCATCTTACTAGGCACTATCTCTCTAGTAATCCTGACTGTACTTAATTCTATTCCCTGAGACCTCTGAATATCAAGTATATGGCTATGATCTTCCTCAGTGAAGATTGATGCAAAACATCAATCCTCTGCCAACTCTTTGTTAACTATTATAATTTGTCCAGCATCATTTTCAATTGGTCCTAGATCTACTCGTGTCTCTCTTTTACACCTAATATGTTTTTTTAAAAACTCTTAGTATCCTTTTATGTAATTTGCCAACTTTCTCCTAAAGGCAGGATAAGGAAGGGAGCACACAACAGCAAGTAGGGGGAGGAGGGATGGATAAGTGAATAGAGAGGGAAGGGGGTGAAGAACTGAAGGAAAAGAGAGAAGGGGATAGGAAATGGAGGGGGAATGGAGAGCAGGTTAGTAGATAGTAATTCCATCCATCTGGAGAGTGCCCAGACAGAAAATCAAGTGTTGTTCTTCCAATTTGCCTGTGGTCTTGCTGGAATTGTCCTCGAGGCCTTGGACAGACATGTGAGTATGGGAGAGGGATGCAGAATTGAAGTGGTTGGCCCACTGACACGGACAGAGCAAAGGTGTTCAGCAAAGCTTCTTTGATGCACAGAATAGACTCCAGATATCATGAACTCTATTCTCTACAGCAGTGGTTCTCAACCATTTTTCTTTCCACTCACAGACCATTTTAAGTGTTCCCTAAGCCATCGGTGCTCCGTGATTAGAAAGGAATTGCTTAAGGTAGTACGTGGGTGGAAAGAAAACGGTTGAAGACTACTGTTTGAATCGTCCCTCATTGACTCGTTATGTGCACGGTTTCAGAACTCCAAAGGAAATGGGCCCATGACAATTTTTCTCAAGCAAAATATTTCAGTAACAATTGGGTCTAGAGCAGAGATTCTCAATCTTCCCTTCCTAATCACAGACCACCGATGACAATAGGGATTATACTGAAGGTAGGATGTGAGTGGGAAGAAAAAGGTTGAGAACCACTGGTCTACAGAGAAGTCTGTGATTGCCGCAGCAAGATTTCAGCCAGGGAATGACTCTTCCAGCTTCCCTTCTTTCGCTGCATCATGTATTTACAAAACATTATAAAAATCCCTGCCAAATTATTTTCCTTAGAGAGAAATGAGATCTCTCCACATACATTCCAAATATAACAAAGCACTCATCACTGCAAATGTTACAATTTCTTCTCCATAGCAGTATCCAGCCAGTGCAAATGTTCGCCTTCTGCTCATGCACTACTGATCTAATTTATGCTTCTATAAGGTCATTTTAACTACATATTTTTTTATTCTTTAAATCCTCATCCAATGACACATAACAAATGTGTGGACAAATTGTAAAACCTTGACTGCCTCCTGTTTTATTTCTCTTTGCATCTGGATAAATCGACACTTCGTGACACTTCTAAATCAGAGCTGTAGAATTCAAGGCAAAGCCCGTTCATGTCCTTGGATGTGTTTCCTCGTTTGACCCTTGGGTCAAAATCCTGTTTCCCCTTAATTTTCATTTGATAAATTTCTCCCTTTTTAAATAACAAAATGTATCTGTCCTTGCTTTAGCTGGTGTTCCGTGCAGTTTCCTGCCCTCTGAAGACCTCAATGTTCCCTTGCAAGGCATTACTGAATGGAAGATGTTCATCTCACAACAGCCATTCTGTTCCCTATTTAATGGACATTGCCATTAATTACATTTCCAAATGGACTCAACATGAGCAAAAGCTTCTTGGCGACAGTGTACTCAGAAATTGGCTGACCTGGAATGAAATAATTTATTGTGATGAAGGCAGCTGAGGAAATTTGGCATGACCCCTGGTCATTACCCAAGTTTGAAAGATGGACCGTAGAAAGCAACCAGTCTTGGTATAGGAACTGCTTGAACACAAGAAACTGCAGAGAGTTGTGAATGCAACTAATGCCATCAGGCGATCCGGCCTCCCCTCCATCATCTCTGTTTATACCTCCCCTAGTCCCGGAAAAGCCCCCAACATATTAAAGGACTCTTTTCTCTCCCCTGCCATCCGGCAGAAGATATATCAGGTTGTAAACACAACCCAACAAGAGGTTTCTTTTCTCTGTCATCAGACTCTTGAACGAACCTTTCATTGTTAAAAGAAGATGGCCTTGCACTCTCTGAACTGTTGTTTCCGTTTATTGCCATCTGATTGTACAAGTACAACCTGATAGAACAGCGTTCTCCAGTCCTCAGTGTAAAACACGCAGACACACAACCAGACATAACACATATACAGACAAACAATACATATGCAGGATACATTATTCTATACAAACACATAAATAAATAATGTTTCATGAACATGAGAGTTTTGGATGGTGATTGTGAGCAGTTCCTTTGGTTGTTCACCATTCTCGCTGCCCGTGGTGGGGCTGGCTCTGATCCTCCTGTATCTCTTCCCCAACAGGAGCAGCTGAAAGATGTGGTGTGCAGGGTGGAAGGGGTCCTCAATGATTTTGCGCACCCTCTGCATAGAACCATAGAGCACTACAGCATGGAAAACAGGCCATTCAGCCCCTTTAGGCTGTGCCAAAAACAACATACTGCGAGCCCACAGACCCGGACCCATCCCATAACCCTCCAGACCTCTCCCATCCATATATCTCTCCAATTTATTTTTAAAACTTTAAAAACCCACCTTTACCACGTCAGATGGCAGCTCATTCCACACTCACACCATTCTCTGAGTGAAACAGTTCCCCCTAAACCCTTTCACCCTAAGCCATATCTTCTGGTATTTATCTCTCCTCATCTAAATGGAAAGACTCTACTCACATTCATTCTGTCTATACGCCTCATAATTTTGTAAACCTCTATCAATTCTCCCCTCATTCTCCTATGGTCCAAGGAATAGTCCTAATCAGACAATGAGCCCAGTAGATCACATCAATGGGGGTAGGGGGGAGGGGAGACTCCAGTGATTCTCTCTTCCACTCTTATGGTCCTGTGGATTGACCTCCGATCCATTTCTCTGCAGCAACTGTACCACACTATGATGCAGCCGGCCAGGGCGCTCTCAATAGAGCTCATGTAGAAGATTGACATAATGGTGGCCGGTAACCTTGCCCGCTTCAGTTTTCTCAGGGGGTGCAGTCACTTTTCTTCACCTTCCTGACAAGTGAGGAGACATTGTATGTCCAGGATAAGTCACTAGTGAAGTGAACTCCAAAGAACTCAGTGCTCTCCACACTCTCAACTACAGAGTTGTTGATACGTAGTGGAGGGTGGTCATTCCTGGTCCTCTTGAAGTCCACGATTATCCCCTTCATCTTGTCCATGTTTTGACTCAGGTTGTTCCTCTCATACCATTTCACAAGATTTTCCACCTCTTCTCTGCAGGCCGATTCATCGTAGTTGAGGACGAGGCCAAAGACTGTCGTGTCGTCTGCAAACTTGATGACTCTGTTGGAACTGGATCTGGCGATGCCGTCGTGGGCCAGTCGCGTGAACAGGAGCGGGATGAGTACACGGCCTTGAGGTGCACCAGTACTCAGCATTCTGCTGCAGTCCCGGACAGGCTGTGGCCTTTCTGTTAGGATCCAGTTACAGAGAGGGGTGTTGAGTACCATCGAGGACCGCTTCTCCCCCAGCCACTGGGGAATGATCATATTAGATGCTGAGCTGAAGTCAATAAACTGCAGCCTGCATATGAGGCATCGTTATCCAGGTAGGTCAGGACAGATTGAAGGGACAAGGAATGATCTCTTTTATAGGCAAATTGAAATAGGTCCAGTGACTCTGTGAGGCGTGTTTTGATGCATTCCATCACTAGACTCCCAAAGTATTTCATAACGGTGGAGGTCAGTGCCTCAGGGCCATAGCATCAGATGAACTAGCCACCCTTTCATCAACTTCTTCCTTTTGTTATCCGGGAAAGGCTACCACATATTAAAGGACCCATTTCCACCTTGGTGACCCTCTTTTCCTCCCCTTCCATCTGGCAGATGTATTGTATGAGATTGTAAGCACCAACCTCCAAGTTATTTCTTTACTGCAGTTATCAGACTCTTCAATGGAACTTCCACGAGTAAAAGATGCCCTTTCACTGCTTTAACTGTTTCCTGCACTTTGCCTTTGTAGTTGTTATGTCTCTATGTTACTTGGGAGGCTTCTTAATAACTTCAGGATGCAAGAAAAAGGTTAAGAACCGTGGCTTTGAAAGGAAGTTAGATACCAGCCAAGAAGTGAGATTGAGGGGATGTTGAGCTATGCAGAATGCTAAGTTATAACACCTTTGCAATCACAGAGAGAGGAATTCAAATAATAGCAGAACAGGGATGCACGTATTCTGAAGACAATTCATGGACTCAGCTACATTTGTTTCTTAACTTCACCAACTTCCTTATGATTTGTTAGCAGAGAACAGACACTGAATGTATTTAAGGCAGAGATTAGAGTGAAACATGTAAGTCTGAAGACGCTGGGATTGTGGTAAAAGCGCACCGAAATGCCGGTCTTTACAGCGTCCATAGGAGACAAAGATAGGTTTTGCCGACATTTCGGTCCTGAACCCTTCTTCAAGGAATAAGCTGAATGAGCAAAGAAATACCAAATCTTCAAATACATACTCCCTCGTCTACTACCCCCTTCCTCACCAATTGGTACCTACCCCTGTGACCGTAGGAGATGCTCCACTTATAACCATATAACAATTACAGTACGGAAACAGGCCCCTCTAGTCCACTCCAATTTAAGTGAACTCCACGAGTTCCACCTACCTGCTCCCTGTCCATAACCATCCATCCCCCTCACATCCACGTACTCATCCAACCTCCTCTTAAATGACAAAATTGACCCCGCTGCAACCATCTCTACGTCAATCTTCTACATGAGCTCTAATGACTCTTCCGGATGGTCATTCCACTCATCCACCACTCTTTGAGTGAAGAAGCTTCCTCTTACATTACTTCTAAAGTTCTTCGTCTAACCCTTAGCTCATAACCCCTCATTCCATCTCCCCTACCCTCAAGGGGAAGAGCCTATTCACATCTACTCTATCTATTCCCCTCATAATTTTATATACCTCTATGACATCCCCTCTCAACCTTTTATGCTCCAAAGAATAAAGCCCTAATTTAACATCACCTCCCACCTCCTATATTCTATGCTTTGATTTATAAAGGCCAGCAGAACAAAAGCGTTCTTCACCACCTTATCTTTACATGAGAATTCACTTTCAAAGAACGATGAACCATTTGAGGCCCCAAACAGTTCTTCCAAGTGAACCAACATTTCACTCATGAATCTGCAGGGGTCGTCTACTGCATCTGGTGCTCCCGCTGTGGTCTCCTCTATATTGGAGAGACGGGGCACAGATTGGGAGATTACTTCGTTGAGCACCTCGGCTCCGTCTGCAGCCACAGCGTGGCTTTCCCAGTGGCCACCCATTTCAATTCCCCATTCATCTCATTCCCTTGCCGACATGTCTGTCCTCGGTCTCATGCACTGCCAGACTGGGACTACCCACAAATTGGAGGAACAACACCTCATCTTCCAATTGGGCACCCTCCAACAAAGATTGACTTCCTTGTCTTTCGTTAAATCCCCTCCCTCACTTCCCCGTTGCCTTCCCCAACCTCTGTCTCTCACCCTTTCCCATTTCCTTTCACATAGACATAATCAATTCTCACCTCTCCCCTTATCATATCCAATTATTACCGTTTGTTGGCATGTTCTTTATTCTGAGATTTCCTGTTTTTTGTTCATTCTGTTTATTCCTTGAAGAAGAGCTCAGGCCCGAAATTTCGGCAACATATCTTTGTTTCCTATGGATGCCGAAAAGACTGGCTGTGCATTCCGGTGTGTTTTTATAGGCAGAAATGGACAGGTTCTTGACGAGCCTGGGTTCGAATGTTACAAAAATAAAACTGGTTCTTAGCCTCCATCATCAGATTTCTGAACGGACAATGAAACGACCTCACTTTTTTTTTCATTTTGTCCTAATTATTTATTTTTAAGTATTGAATTTATGGAACCATAATTTCTAGCAATTTGGCACCAGTAATGCATAATATTGCTGCTTCAAAACAACAAATGACGTGTCACATGCTCATGTTGCACGATTCATGGATTCGAAATTGGGGGTGAGGGAGAAAACAGAGAGCGGTAGAGGATGGTTGCTTCTCAGACAGGAGGCCTGTGATGAGTGGTGTGCCTCAGGGATCTGTGTTGGGACCATTGCTGTTTGTTGTATATATATATATCCATGATCTAGATCAATGGTTCTCAACCTTTTCCTTTCCACTTACATCCCACTTCAAATATTTCCTGTGCCATTGGTGCTCTGTGATCAGTGAGGGATTGCTTAAGGTGGGATGTGGGTGGAAAGGGAAGGTTGAGAACCACTGCTCTAGACCCAATTGTTATTGAAATACTTTGCTTGAGAAAAATTGCCATTGGCCCATTTCCTTTGGAGATCAGAAACCGTGCACATAACGAGTCAATGAGGGACAATTAAAACAGTGGTTTTCAAACTTTTTCTTTCCACCTTAAGCAATCCTTTACTAATCACAGAGCATCGATGGCATAGGGATTACTTATAGTGGTACATGAGTGGAAAGAAAAAGGTTGAGAACCACTGATACATGGTAAATTGCATCAGCAAGTTTGGTGATGTCACAGGAATTTTTCTGGACTGTGAGGAAGATTTTCAAAGCTTGCAGAGGGATCTGAACCAATTAGAAGAATGCATTGGAAAATGGCAGATTGAGTTTAATCCAGACAAGTGTGAGGTGTTGCATTTTGGAAGGGCAAACCAAGGTAGGACGTACATAGTAAATGGTCGGGCACTGAGGAGTGCGGAGGAGCAGAGGGATCTGGGATGCAGGTACATTATTCCCGGAAGGTGGTGTCGCAGATGGACAGGGTTGTAAAGAAAGCCTTTGGCATCTTAGCTTTTATAAATCATAGTATTGAGTATAGGAGTTAGGCTGTTATGTTGAAGTTGTTTAAGACATTAGTGAGGCCAAATCTGGAATATTGTGCGCAGTTCTGGTCAGCTAACTACAGGAAGGATATCAATGAGATTGAAAGAGTCCAGAGAAGAATTACGCGGATGTTGCTGGGTCTTCAGGGGTTGAGTTACAGGGAAAGATTAAACAGGTTACGACTTTATTCCTTGGCGCGAAGAAGAATGAGGGGATGTTTGATGGAGATTTACAAGATAATGAGGGGTATAGACAGAGTGGATGTGAGTCCACTTAGATTGGGGGTCATAGAGGGGATTTACTAGGGTGATTCCCGGAATGCAGGGGCTGGCATATGGGAAACGTTCGGCAGCTCATGGATTGTATTCATCAGAGTAGAGAAGAATGAGAGGGGATGTCGTAGAAACATCTCGAATTTTGAAAGGTTTTGACAGAGTGGCTATAAATAAGATGTTTCCCTTGGTGGGTGAATCAAGGACAAGGAGTCCCAGTCTTAGAATTGGAAGTTATCCATTTAAATCAGAGATGAGAAAAAAACTTCTTTTGTCAGAGGGCTGTGGCTTTGTGGAAGTCAGTGCCGCATGCAGCGGTGAAGGCCTGATCACTGGGGGAATTTAAGCAGGAGATTGGACAGGGATTCAAGGGATATGGGGAAAAGGCTGGCAATTGGAACTAGGTGAGCGTATAGCTCAGCTGAGGGTAGAGTCGTGGAACAGGCTCGATGGGTCAAGTGGCCTGCCTCTGTTCCTTTATCTTGTGATCTTGTGATTAATCAGCTATTCATATTTTTGTGAGTATTGTAAAACCTTTCTTCAACAAAAATTAGTACGTTATAACAAGTACTGTCTGTGGCCAGTTGGAGTCTCTTGTAGGGTGACATTGCTTTAACACAGCGATGTTTTCCACTGATCCTCACCCAACAGGGAGTTGCCACATGATACATGCAACAAATGTCAAACCGCAGGGACGATTAAGAGATAAACTCTTTACTCTGACAAGCTTCGGTCTTCTAAAACTTACAGAACCACATCTTAGGGACATCTATTACTCAGAGGTTAAGGCCCAAATCTTCTCTATTTGATCTATTTTCCTCATTTTATTTTCCAATTAGATTGCATGATTCAGAAATTAATATAAATATTCTGGTATGTTCGACCATGAGGCAAAGGGCAGAGCTCAGCCATTTGGCTGATCAAGTCTGCTCCATCATGCAAATCATGGCTAAGGAATTTTTATCTTTCAACCACATCTCCCCGTAAACTTTGATACCCTGAATAATCAAGACCCTATCAAGTCAAGTCAAGTTCATTGTCATCTGATTGTACAAGAAACAGTGTTCTCCGGTCCTCGGTGCAAAACACGCAGACACACGACCAGACATAACCCACAGACAGACAAGTTTTTCATCTAGACAAATAAATAAATATTGTTTTGTACAAATGAGAGCCTCGGATGGATAGTGTGAGGCGTTCCTTTGGTTGTTCAAAGACACGTGAGTGAAGATATTCCGAATTACTATTTTATTAATCCAATAAATCAAACGAGATGAAAGAAGCATCCTTTTATTCCAATGCCCCAGACACATTGTTCGATAAATCTCCAAAATCAGTTGTTAGAATGAAAATGGCTAAACAGTTAATGGCAGTAATGAAAGATATGAATTTAGTGGAGATTTGGAGGAAATTGAACCCTAAGGAGAAAGACGTCCCTTTTTATTCGTCTTGACATGATTCTTATTCGAGAATTAATGTATTTTTAGTGTCAGGGCAATTATAAGGAAGAATTTTCAAAGCTGAATATAAGAGTAGGATTTTGTCTGATCATTCTTTGCTGTTAATTACTTGTACTGGTTCTGAGAGGGCGGAGAATGTGTATCGATGGAGCTCTAATTCTATGTTATTGAAAAATCCTGACCTTATTAAGTTTATGAGGGACCATATAGAGTTGTTAATGAAAGTAAATAAGGTTCAGTTGGTAGTAAATTTGTTTTATGGGATGCTTTTGAAAGCTTATTTGAGGGGGGAGATTATTAGTTGCGCAGCTAAAATTCAAAAACAACATTTGGACTACTAAATTAGAGAAGGAGATAGAGATTTTGGAAAAAGATCTGCAGTGGGATTCTACGAAAGTTAAAAAAAAAAGCTTGAACTCATTTGAAATTGCGGTGTAATTCCTTACAAATTTATACGTTTGAGAAGTTATTGCAGAGTACTAAACAGCATTATTATGAATTGGGTGAAAGAGCCCATAAAGTATTAACGTGGCAATTAAAGACCGAGCAGCCTATAGGACAATAAATGCTATTCGTCGTGACTCATTCATTACCTACAAATCTCAGGAAATTAATGATGAATTTCATTTATTTTATGAAAAACTGTATACTTCTGAAGTATTGAAAGATAGCGTGAAAACTGATAAATGCAGCTTTAAGTAGCTTTAATTCATTGATAAAACGGATAAACATTTTGCATATCTTTGCAGAGATTTTCCGAAGGATGAATAGACAAAGTATATTGTATAAGGATTAAACGATATTCAACTTTAAACAAATAGAAGAAGAAATAAATGAAATTAAGACAAAATACAATGAATTAAGATGAAATCAAATGAAAGTATTGAAGAACCTTGCTTGGCCTTCCCCAAATTTCAATGTCCGACTCCCTGTGTTCCAATCTTCATCCCTGTAGCACCCAGTCTGGAGAGGCCGCTGAGGGCTACAGCCACGCCACCATCTGTTGTGGGCCCGGGAGAGCGGAGACACAGCACAGCTCCGCTGGGTCCTAATGCTGGCAGCTCCCTACAGGCTGTAAATAACCTGCCAAAGGAGTCGACGTTGTTTGTAAGTCCAGCAATCGCGGAGGCCTATGCCCAAGATGGCGGTGCCCGTGTTCAAGGTCATCCACGAGGAGTGAAAGATTCTGGGGGGCAGTAGACCGATGGCAGAGCACCACAAATGGTGAGATTAAATCCCTCCCTCCCCACCCATTGAAACGGAAAAGCAGAGAAGATGATCCGACAGGGAATGTGACCGTTCCAGTGAATCAACGAGAGGCACTGAATTCCATCGGCCATTTTTCAGTCTATTTTTCCAGATCCCTCTGCAAGCTTTGAAAATCTTCTTCACTCTCCACATGCCTCCAATCTTAGTTAAAGGATGTGAGGCTTTATAAGTCAATCACCCACCTAGAGAACAACACCTCTTACGCCAGGCTGCTGTTCAATGACTTTAGCTCGGCGTTTGACATGATCATTCCCCAGAGGCTGGTGGAGAAGCTGTCCTTGCTGGGACTCAATGTTCCTCTCTGTAACTGGATTCTGGTCTTCCTGACCTTAGTCTGTCTGCAGAACATTGAGCCCCAGCTCACTGATCACTGGCCTACTTCAGGGCTGTGTGCTCAGCCCGCTCCTGTTCACGCTACTGACCTACGACCTACGACCTATGATGAGATCGCACAAAGGCTGGAGAAACTCAGCAGGTCCAACAGCACCTTTAATTATCAAAGATGAAGATACAGAACCAACATTTCATCAAAGTGTGGTGGAACATGAGAGATGTCCGAACAAAAGTGTGTGGAAGGGGGGGGTGAGGGTGGGAGATGATAGTTGGGGGGGGTGGGGGGAAGGACCACAGGAAATGGGGGGGAGGAGTCCAGGCTGGGTGGAGAGAGAAAGGAAATAGCATCTGGAATGACTAGTTAAAAGGTGGGGGGGGAGGGGAGAAGGCATGCTGATTAGTGGAATTTCATGACTTGTTCATGACCAGAAACTCTGATAAACTCGACTTGACTCTTTGGCGTGCTTTTGGAATGCCGTCTTTTGAATTCTCTCCCATTTAGAGAGAAAGCAATGACTTCATTCCTTTTGCTAAAGTGTGCGATCATCACTTGGCCCTCCAATTTAATGTTAACATCTCTTGTAGGATGAGTGTTTGCTGGAAAGGAAGTTTGAAGCAAGTGGCTGTACATCTACACATTGTTCAGACAGGAATATTGCATCCACAGTGAACAAATGTTGCTTGTCAAGTGAAAGAGATGACAACTTGCTTTTAGCATTTGATATTACTGGCACAAATCAAGATAACTGTCCTCAATAAAAAGAAATGTCTTAAGTGATGTTGGGGCAATGTGCCAGTGAGTGAATTTGATTAAGAAATGACATGTTGATCTTAATATAGATACACATGAGCAGTGGTTTCATCATTAAACAGAAAAACTTGATAAAATGCTTCAGTACTCGAGTAGCTTGTAGCGAATTGCAGACCGCAAACTAAACAGGAGTTTGCTGAGGTTTGGTGTGTCATCGGGAGCCTTGCCAATCTTCCACAGAGGTGTGGTGGAAAGTGTGCCGACTGTCTGCCTCAATGCCCGGTGCCGGGGCACGAAGACCTCTGAGCAGGAAGCCCTGCAGATGGGAGTGACATCACAGGCAGAACCCCGCCCCCCCCCCCCCCCCCACACCGTCGAGAACGTCTACGGGGAAAGGCTGCCATCGAAGAGCAGCAGCCGTCATCTGGGATCCGCACCGCCCAGCCCACGCTCTGTCCTCGCTGCTGCCGTCAGGAGAGAGGTCTAGGAGGCCGCAAGACTTGCACCAGCATGTTCAGGATGCTCCCCCTCTACCATCAGACTCCTTAATGCCAAACTCATTCAGGGGCTCATTTAAGGACTCTTATTTGTGCACTTTATTTATTACTGAATATTTATTTTCTGTACGTTTACAATTTTTCTTCATTTTGGATCTTTCACTGCAGAAAAATGGAATCTCAGAGTTGCGTGTGATGTCATGTATGTACTCTGCCAATAAATGGGAACCCTGAACTTTGGTGGATGCCAATAAGCTTGGCAGCTTGTCTAGGAGGGAGGGGATTTGAATGTTTGGGGTCTCACTTCATCTAGATAAAGGGAAATTATTTCACTATGCACATGACTCATGCCTTGTTCATGGTGGAAAGATTGCAGTCAGGGGTTCACCCTTGCGTGTCCATGCTCAGTATTCATTTGTAGAGGCTACAGAGAGACTTAGACAGTTTAGAAGGATGGGCAAAGAAGTGGTAAATGAAATTCAATGTTGGAATGTGTACAGTTGTTTACTGTGGTAGAGGAATAAAAGGGCCGACTATTATTTGTCTGGGAAGAAAACAAATTTGGGAGGTGCAAAAGGACTTGGGAGTCCTCGTGCAGGATACCCTGAAGGTTGACCTCCAGGTTAAGTCAGTGGTGAAGAAGACGAATGCAATGTTGACGTTCATATCTAGAGGGACAGGATATCAGAGCAGGGATGTGATGTTGAGACTTTATAAGGTACAGGTGAGGCCTCACTTAGATACGGGGTCCACTTTTGCACTCCTTATTGAAGAAAGGATGTGCTGGCAATGGAGAGGGCTCAGAGAAGATTTACAAGAATGATTCCTGGAATGAAGGGGTTAGCACATGAGGAACATTTGACGACTCTTGGACTGGACTCTTTGAAGTTAAGAAAAATGAGGGAGGACCTCACAGAAGCATTTCAAATGTTGAAAGGCCTGGAAAGAGTAGATGTGGTAAAATTGTTTCCCATGATAGGGGAGTCCAGGACAAGAAGCACATCCTCAGGATTAAAGGGTGCCCATTTAAAACAGAGATGCGAAACAGATGTTGTAAACCTCTGGAATTTGCTGCCACGTCTGGCTGTGGAGGCCAGGTGGTTGGGTGTATTTAATGCAGAGATTGATTGGTATAGAACCATAGAACATTACAAGACAGAAACAGGCCCCTTCGGCACTTCTAGTCTTTGCCGAATGATTAACCTGCACCCAATCCATCGCCCTCCATACCCCTCCTATTCCCGTCCCTGTCCAAATGTTTCTTAAATGTTAAAATTGAGCCCCCATTCATCACTTTCGTTGCCAGCTCGTTCCACACTCCCACCACTCTGGGTGAAGACGTTTCCTGCGATGTTCCCCCTTTTCACCCTTAAGCCATGTCCTCTGGTTTGTATCTCCCAGTTGCATTTACTCTATCTGTACCCCTCTTAATTTTGTTTACCTCTATTAAATCTCCCCTCATTCTTCTCCACTCCGGGGACTAAAGTCCTAACCTGTTTAATCTTTCCCTGTAACTCAGTTCCTGAAGTCCGAGCAACATCCTTGTCAATCTTCAAGCCATCATGAGCTGATCCACTCTCCCATTCAGCCCCACTCTCGGCCCTCTCCCCGTAACCCTTGACAATCTGACTATTCAGATACCTATCGATCTCTGCCTTAAATACGCCCACTGACCTGGCCCCCACAGCCGCCCATGCTAGCAAATTCTGAAGTTGTGCCCTCTTGTTCTAGACTCTTCTATAAGCCTGTACTATGAGGTTTATACAGTAGCTGTCTGGACAACCCTAACTTTCTCTGACAATAATCTTGTAATGGAGCAGAAAAGGTCACATTTCCAAATCTACTTCAAGTTCAAGTTTATTGTCATGTGATTGTACAAGTACAACCCAATGAAACAGCGTTCTCCGGTCCTCAGTGCAAAATACGCAGACACACACCCAGACATAACACACGAACAGACAAACATTACATATGCAGGATAAATATTATATCTATGCAAATAACAAACTGTAGAGTCTTGGAGGGTTAGTGAGAACTGTTGATTTCAGTCGTTCACCATTCTCACTGCCCGTGGGAAGAAGCTGTTCCTCAGCCTGGTGGGGCTGGCTCTGATCCTCCTGGATCTCTTCCCTGAAAGGAGTAGCTGGAAGATGTTGGGTGCAGGGTGGAAGGGGTCCTCTAAGATTTTGTGAACTCTCTTCAAGTAACAATCCCAGTAGATCGTGTCACTGGGGGTAGGGAAGCTGTCTGCCACTCTGATTGTCCTGTGGATTTACCTTAGATCCAGTAGTTTTCGACCTACTCCCCAAAACTCACATTCCACTTTAAGTATTCCCTATGCCATCGGAGCTCTGTGTGTGGTGATACAACCACTACACTGGCCTACTGCAGGGGCCAACCACTGCACCTGCAGGTAAGCAACCTGGTAGGCTATCCCCACCTGCTGGCTGTCAATCCAGGCCCATATAAAGACTCGACCCGGCCCCTTCCTAACTCAGTCGGGCACATGGAAACAGAAGCTACCACAGACCTGGGCTTCACAAGATCACAAGGTAAAGGAACAGAAGCAGGCCACTAGGGCCATTGAGTCTGTTCCGTAAATCTTCCGTAAGCTACTCTACCCTAGTTCCAATTTCTGGCCTTTCCCCCATTTCCTTTGATGCCCTCACTCACGATATACTTGTCTATTTCTTGTTTAAATACTCTCAGTGATCTGGTTTCCACTGCTGTATGTGGCAGTGAGCTCCACAGATCCACAACCCGCTGGGTGAAGAAGTTCTTCCTAATCTCTATTTTATATGGATAACCTCTAATTTTCAGACTATGACCCCTTGTCCTCGATTCACCCACCAAGGGAAACGCCCTATCTAAACCTTTCAAATACGAAATCCCTCTATAAGATCTCCTCTCATTCTCCTCCACTCCAATAAATACAACCCAAGGGTTGCCAAACGTTCCTCATACATTAGCCCTTGTATTCTGGGAATCATCCTAGTAAATCCCCTCTGCACCCTCTCCAGCAACATCACATCCTTTCTAAGATAGGGGCCCCAAAACTGCACATAGTTCTCCAAATGAGGCCTCACCGGTGCCCCATAGAGCCTCATCCACATCTCTTTACTCTTCTACATTATCCCTCTTGAAATGAAGGCCAACATAGCATTCGCTTTCTTCACTAACAATTTCAACAACTTTTAGGATTCCTTGCACGAGGACACCCAGGTCCCTTTGCACCTCCAAGGTCTGTATTTTCACCCATCCAAATAGTGTTCTGCCTGTATGTTTCCACTGCCAACATGTACAACTGTACATTTCTCTATGCTAATTCTCATTTTGCCCAGTCTCCTAATCTGTCTATATCCTTCTGCATCTTTACGGTTTCTACTACACTTCCTATCTTGGTGTCATCCACAAATTTAGCCACAGAACCATTTATACCACAATCCAAATCATGAATATAAATTTTAAACATCAGCGGCCCCAATACCGACACCTGCGGAACACCACTAGTTACAGGCAGCCATCCAGAACAGGAACCCTTAATTTCAACCCTTTGCTTCCTTCCTATCAGCCACTTATCTATCCAATTTAATAACTTCTCTGTAATTCCATGGGCCCTCATCTTATATGCAGCACCTTATCGAAAGCCTTTTGCAAATCTAAATAGATAACATCCACAGCCTCTCCTTTGTCTATCCCACTTGAGATTTCTTCAAAAGACTCTAATGGGTTGGTCAGGCAGGATCTACCCTTTAAAAAACCATGCTGACTTGCATCTCTAGGTATTTCATCCTTGAGGATCAACTCTAATATCTTCCCAACCACCGACGTCAGACTAATCGGCCTATAGTTTCCTTTTTTATGTCTCCCACCTTTCTTAAACAGCGACCTTCCAATCCTCTGGAATCTCACCAGAGCCCATCGATTTCTGTAAGATCAACGCCAATGGATCTACAATCTCCAAAACCACCTCTTTCAAAACTCGTGGATGCACCTCATCCGGCCCGGGAGATTTATCAATCTTTAATCCGTGGTGTTCAACTTTAAGCTGATTAAAGCCTGTAGTGCAGTCTTCTCAAGTTTTGTGTATGTTTGTTTGTTGCACCACAGCCCACCACACTGTGATTAGTAAGGGATTGCTTAAGGTGGGATGTGAGTGGGAAGAGAAGGTTGAGAACCAGTGCTCTAGACCCAATTGTAACTGAAATATTTTGCTTGAGAAAATTTGTTATGGGTCCATTTCCTTTGGAGTTTTGAAACCATGCACATAACGAGTCAATGAGGGATGATTAAAACAGTGGTTTTCAAACCTTTTCTTTCCACCCACATCCCACCTTAAATAATCCCTTACTGATCATAGAAGGTTTATAACATAGGGATTACTTAAGATGGGGTGGGAGTTTAGGGGAGCATTTTGAAAACCACTGCTCTACAGTGATTGTAGCGCCATGATACAGACGGCCCAGGGCACTCCCGATGGAGCTCCTGTAGAAAGCTTGTAGCTTTGCTCGCCTCAGCCTTCGAAGCAAGTGAAGTCACCGTTGTGCCTTCCTGACCAGTGAGATGTTGTGTGACCAGAATGAGTCACTTGTTAAGCAGACTCCAAGGAACTTGGTGCTCTCCGCTCTCTCTACCGTCAAGCTATCGATATGTAGTGGAGGGTGGTCTTTCCTGCTCCTCCTGTGGTGACCCAGTGCTCAGCCTGTCCATGCTCGATGTTCAGCTGCTGACCTAGACAGACTGCTGCCTTTCCATTAGGAAGTCCTGAATTCAGCTACAGAGAGGGGTGTCGAGTCCCAATGAGGACAGCTTCTCCGCTATCCCCTTTGGAACAAACGCATTCAACACCAAGCTGAAGTCGATGAACGATGTACGGGGAATTGTATTCCAGGTGGGTCAGGAGAGGATAAGGTTACAGTATAATTAGTGGAATTGTTTCTTCTATAGCAGGGGTGGCCAAACCACGGCCCGCGAGCCACATGTGGCTCTTTGACCTTTAATATGCGGCTCGTGAAAAATTCGAATATTCTTTAAATTTCAAACCTCCCCATCGCCCGCCCGACTCTTGCTGCCAGTCTTTCACCCACCCAATTCGCATCTTTAAATGCCTGATATTTGTAGCATTGGATTTTAGTCATAAAAATATAATTATAATGAGACTAATTTTGTAAGGTAGAAATCTGATTAAAATATCTCTAATTTTTTGGTTGACTTTTTTTACATATTTGTGCCTTTGTGATTACAGAAACTAATACAAATTAACGGTTTAAAAACTGCAGGCAGGAATAAATATTATTGCATTTAATATGCATTTCTTAAAATTTATATAATTTTTTTTAACAAATTGTAGGTGACAGAATAAAAACGTCTGCGTGAATTTTGTTCTTGTCCCAGGGCTCTCAAGCATCTGAGATTTATCGTTTGTGGCTCTAACATTAAGCAAGTTCGGCCACCCCTCTTCTATAGAAATACATCCAGCATCTCTGGGAGGTGCTCAATTACCAGGCACTTGAGGCATGTCATAATGGTGGAGGTCAGTGCCAAGGAGTGGCAGTCGTTGAGGTCTGTATCTGTCATCCTCTTCGGAACCGGGATGATGGTGGCTTGTTGGCCTTACAGCGGGGAGGTGCAGTTGAAAGATGAGGATGTGTCCTCCTATGTGAGGCTACATTTGGAAAACTGTTCACGGTTGCCTTCTTCAAACCTTGCCACAATTCCAGTGTAAAAGGGACACCCAGGTTTGATGCCTGGGATTAGGGGACTGTCTTTGAAAGAGTTACTGAGGTCTTTTAGCCAAAAGAGATGACGCTACAGGTTGAGTACCCCTCATCCCAAATGCATGGGACCAGAAGTGTTTCAGATTTTGTTTGTTTTTTCCTCAGGTTTTGGAATAACGTGTAGCATCAGGCACAATAGCATCAACAGAATCCCTGTATCGGCTGTTAAACAAGAACAACAGACAACAGCAGGGCTTTCAGTCTCCACCTACAATGCTGTGTTTTGTCAAATAGTTCACTGTAATTCATTATTATCAATGCAATAATGTTGCTGGTCCTGTTATACTCAAACGTGGCATTTTAGGTGAAGATGAATTTCAGATTTCACATGAATCAGAATCAGAATTTTGTTGTCATGAACAAGTCAGGAAATTGGGTGTATTACACCATTGTCACAGTGTAAACCACTCATGTTAGAACCATCTTACAACATTACTCGAAATAAAATTAAAATAACAGTGCAAGAAAAATAAGGCCGTGTCTTTGGCTCATTGATCCTTCGGGAATCTGATGGCAGCGGGGAAGAAGCTGCCCTTGTGCCGCTGAGGGATCGTCTTTAGGCTCCTGTACCTTTTCCCCAATGGTAGCAGAGTGAAGAGGGCATGGCCTGGATGATGGGGGTCTTTGAGGATAGAGGCTGCTTTATTAAAACATCGTCTCATGTAGATGTCCTCGATGGAGTGAAGTCCGGTGCCTGCGATGTTGCAGGATGAGCTAACAACCCTTGGAGTTTATTCTTGTCCTCTGAGTTGGTGCCTCCATACCAGGCAGTGATGCAACCAGCCAGAATGCTCTCTACGGTGCACCTGTGGGGCTTTCGAGAGTTTTCAGTGACAAACCAAATCTCTTCAAACACCTTACAAAGTATAGCCACTGGCGAGCCTTCTCTGTAATTGCATCAATGTGGAGGCTCCAGGACAGATCTTTGGAGATGATGATACCCAGGAATTTGAATTTCTTGCTCTCTCCACTACTGAGCCCTCGTGGAAGGCTGAGTCGTGTTCCCCTGACTTCCTCCTGAAGTCCACAATCATCTCCTTGGTTTTTCTAACGTTGAGCACAAGGTTGTGGTCGTTACACCATTCAACGAGCTGATCTATCTCCCTCCTGTACACTTCTTCATTTCCATTTGTGATTCTGCTGACCACTGTGGTGTCATCGGCAAGCGTGTAGATAGCACTGGAATTGTGCCTGGCCACACAGTTGTGGGTTTATAATGAGTAGAGTAGTGGGCTAAGCATGGATCCTTAGGGTCCACCTGTGTTGATGATCAGTGAGAAGGAGACATTGTTTCTAATTCATACTGACTGTGGTTTCTGGCGAGGAAGTCAAAGATCCAGTACAAATAATATTTTGGACTTACCTGATTCAGAACCATTTTGGCTATTTCACTATCAGTCATTTTCAACATTATTTTATACCACAGAGCAGAGATTAAGCTAAACACAGAGTGAATAATGCACATAGGTCTGGCAGTGACGATGGTTGTTTCAAACTGGCGCTGACAGTGTATCATCTATATTTGACCCCACAGAAATTAAATAAACTGAATCCTGCTATATCAGATTTATGTTTTAGGTGTGGATGTGTGATTGGAACTTTTCTGCATTCTACTTGGCAGGGTCCTACATTCAGCTACTTTTGGTTGGAAGCCAGTAACCTTTTTGGAACGGATTACGTGGGTCAAGTTCCCACAGGATTCGATGTTATACTTATTGAGCAATATTAAGATTATAAGGCTTAAATTAAAATTAACTATGTATCAAATTGTTTTTCAGTTTCGAGGAAATGTATAGCATTATCATGGAAGTCAGGTCCAGATTTAGGTTTGGAAAGATGGGACACAGAACTTTATAGTTGCATACCATTAGAGAAGATTACATATAGTTTACAAAATAAATACCATTTGTTTTGGAAAATATGGTGGGCATATTTACAAAATGTGGGTTTGTATGTTTGATAAACCCTCCGAAGACCCCACTTCTTGATAATGTCCAGTATTCGACTTTATGTTATAAATGCTCTATTCCCTTTGCGCTTATTTCATCAGTCTCTTTAACTTACTTTCCTTTATTCCCTTCTAGGGGTTTTGGAGGCGGGGAGGGAGATGGGGAGCAGAGGGAGAAAGTGTGGTGGGTGGGGGGTTTCTTAAGTATAACTTTTGAAATAATTTTTAAATGTAATTATTATGGTGGTTTAACATTTGCAAGTAAAATATAAAAAAAACCACATGGACAAGTGCGGAATTTTCCAATTGCGGCAACATGTCGGCGCTCAGAAAGTTTCGGATTTTGGAGCATTTTCGGATAAGGGGTTCTCGAACTGCATTAAAAGTTCAAGAATCTGGGAGGGATCTACCAGAGGAGATGCTCTCTCGTTTTGGCACCACTTCCACGAGGGCACGATAAAGCAATAAACTGGAACTTCAGCTGAGTTCCTGTCTCGCCGAAAGTGACACATCTTCTTCCAATACAGCTCTGGATCATCAACCTGGATTCATATATTGATATATTTAGGATGAACAATATTCCCACTGCCGAGGATTGTAATTTATTTTTCTTGGTCCTTAATATGTGCTAGGGTTATAACTGGTCATTCCTGGTTGAAATTCATTGATCGGTTGAGAAAATGGAGCACATGATGGGACATTGAAATTAAACCTTCTGCTGTTTTTATTTCTTATCATATGGTATTTGTATTTTATTGTTCTAATTGCAGTTAAGGGCTTTAGTCAGAAATAAGGTGGGACAAAGATGCTGTCGCAGAGCTCTAACAGAGTGAACAACAGAGGCTGTGGTCGGTGGGCTCTTTTCACACAAAAGTTTATTTTACATTTCGCGCGGTACGCTTTAAGGGAAGTCCCACCCCTACACCCAAAGCTGCGCCCGTGTGATGCCACTGTGCAGTCCGTGCTTAAGTGGGCCTGGAGCCTCCGCCAGAGGAGACGAATGCGCGGCGCCATGCTTGACGTGGCTGCTCCGCTGACGCGCGCATGAAACAGGGAGCCAGTTCGCTTGTCCATCAATCATGTGCACCGCCACACTGTAATAATAATTCATTATTCTGTTCCATCCAGTAGTCTCCAGGCATTCCAACAGAAGAAGGTTTCCCCTGAGCTAGGTTTCAATGAGAATTCAGGCCTGTGGGGGATTCTCAGTGCTGGCCACCACCGATCTTGGACTAATTATGTCTATCAGCTTACTCCGAAGTCATAAAGTTATGGCAGTCGACCTTGGGCTCACTGAGACTATCCATTGACATTAATTTCATGTTTGGCGACACTGTAATTGTTTCTCGGAACAATGTTGCAGGAGGAACTCAGCCGGTCCTTCAGCATCCATCGAAGACAAATATATATTGCTGACATTTCGGACCTGAGCCCTTTGGCATTATATTTTTGGTGGGCGCTGAAGGAGCGGCTGAGTTCCTTTGGCATTTGTGGAGAGAGAAATCAGACAGATGGTAATCCTCTTGATTTCTGTTATTCTGGTAAAATTAGGTGACCCAGGTTACTGTTTAATGTGGAATTCCTTTCATCCCATTCTCTCTCAGGTCATCCTTATATGAAACTGAAGTAAAATGTTTAATTGAGACATACAGCACAGTAACAGGCCCTTTCGGCCCACGAGTCTGTGCAGCCCAATTACACTCAATTGACCTACAAGCCCTGGTCAATTTTAAAGGGTGGGAAGAAACCAGAGCACCTGCAGAAAACCCACACAAGCATGGGGAGAGCTCCATATAGAGAGCCGGGGTCACTGGCGCTGTATTCGTGTTACACTAACTGTAATGGTAAACATGCCAACCTAAAGTCCTGTCACATTCCCTGCATCATGAAAGGTTCAAAGTTTCCTTTTGTAGTCATGTAATAGTAAGTTAAAAAAATGTAATATTCAGGATCGCTTCAATTTTCGCCTGCCATAAGGCAAACTAAGAGCCATCATGAATATTGCCTGTTGCCCTTAGCAATATGAGAGTCCCTTCAGACGAACCAAGGGTATTTGGAGTCACCTCCAGTGCTCCCACAGCCTCTGTAGCTACACAGACTCCAGTTTAAAGCATCGGCCACCCGAGCTCCAGGTCCAAATCTCAGATACGATCAGGAAGCCTTCAGCGCCCGAGACCCTTCAGGAGCCTTTCTTGCCGTCGACTCCCTTTTGAATTCCAGTTCCAACACCTTGGTTCCCATGAGCTAGTCTCCAGAACCCCAGCCTGTGTGGGGCCTTTGACTGCAAGTCGCCAGTGTTATGAAGTCCAGAGGACCCAAAAACCAGCACCAATAGATATGCACCACAACACAAAGGGTTACTTAAACAAAAGTAGTTTTTAATTATATTTGAACAAGAAAACAGAATTAAACTTTAATTTATTACTATCAACTTACTTAACCTACTTAATCCCCCCTCTAATACTAAGCACAGGTCTGTGTAATGTATATTTAAGTTTAGAAAAGTTATTTGGATCACAACCCATTCTCATTGGTTGCAGGCAATTCTTGTTCTGTACACAGAAGTTAGCATTAATAAAGTTCACCAGGCTTTGGTGAATGGTTAGCACTTAGGAGGATTCTGGGTGGTTTTCTGAGAGAGATTCCTTTTGTTCCATGACATCCGCACTTGATTCCTTTCCAATCCGTCTTGGTGATGAAACTTTCCCCCTTCAGGGTTCTCCAGATGATCCTCTTTCTTTCAGGTCACCTTTCAGACCGCCAGTCTTCTCCTTTGACCAGGAAGTCTTCCAAAGTTTGCCAACTTGTCCCTCTGGAACCAATTTCTGTGTCTATCCTTCTCTCCCTGCTCCCTTCCTCTCTGAGAGCAAAGCTGTTCACTTCTGCCTGCATTGATCACATGCTCTCCACCCCCCCCCCCCCGCAAGCTGCTGAATGTTGCAACTTTGTTGATTTCTGCAAAAATTCTGTGTTTTAAAATGTTTGTGTGCAAGCTACCCTAACAATTCCTCCCAAACCACTTCTAAATACTCTGTCACAGCTTTCCCCTTTAAAGGGAATTTTAACTCTTGAGTTAAAATTTAGTTATAACTAAACTGTCTTAAAGTCACTAAAGAGATAACAAGACACAATATATAACATGTTACAGTACATGTAATTCAATTTCAAGAGTATTTCTATAAGTGAGCAATTTTAACACCTTGACAAACAATCTGTTTTCACATTATTTATACCCTGATATGGTTAATTTGCAGATTATATTCTTGTAATATCAAACGCCAGTTTAACAATCTTCTGTTTTTATTCTTCATTTGATTCAAAAACACCAGGGAATTGTGGTCAGTAAATATAAGAATTAGTTCACGAGAGGTACCAAGATACATGTCAAAATTCTGCAGAGCAAATATGATCTTTCTCAATAGTGGAATAGTTCTTTTAATGAACATTGAATTGTTTTTGAAAAGTCGGCAACTGGATGGTCAATTTCATTATGTTTTTGTAATAAAACTGCACCTGCTGCCCCCTCACTGGCATCCACTGCTACAGAATATGGTCTGTCAAGATCAGGAGATTTTAACACAGAGCAATGACATATCATCTCCTTTAAATTTTCCAAAGCTGTCTGACAATCTTTAGTCCACACAAATGTCTCCCCTTTCTTCAAAGGATTGGTTAAAGGAAGAGCAACCTCAGCAAAATTTCCTATAATATCCTGCCATTCCTAAAAACCCTCTCACTGCCTTCTTGCCATTGGGAATAGGAAATTGCATTCACCTTAGTTTGAATAGGTGCAACTTTGCCCTGACCAACGACATGACCCAAGTCTGTCACAGGGGCATTTGCAAATTGACTTTTTGCTAAATTAACAGTTAAGTTTGCTTTGGATAATCTTGCAAACAATTTGTCCAGTTGCCTTAGATGTTCTTACCATGTGTCACTTTTTGTGACCAAGTCTTCCATAAAAGCATCTGTATGTGTTAACCCTTGGATTACTGAATTAATTATTGAATTAATTAATTTTTCATGCCAAAAGGTAACACATTATAATCATATAAACCGGAGGGAGTTACAAAAGCTGAAATATTCTTTCCTCTCAGTTAAAGGCACACACCACATAGCATTCTGCAAAAGTCCGGCAAAAATTCTGTTTTAAAATGTTTGTGTGCAACCTGCTCTAACAATTCCTCCCGAACCACCGAACAGTGCGCAGCCTGCGTAGGACCTTGGAGCACAAGTCGCCAGCGGCTCGCAGCCTGTGAGGGACCTTCAGCTGCTGACCTCTGTGCTATTCCCCTGCTGAGGTCACCCTCCCTGTTAAATTATCTCCCATGATTCTCGGTGGGGGGGGGGGTGGTTCTCCCCATTTCTCCTGATATCTGAAACCTCTGGTGGCTCGCTGTCGAGCCATCTTGGGCACCGTCCTCCTTTGTTGCAGGATTTTAAAATAAAACGTTGGCTCCTTGAACAAACGACTTAAAACCTGGACGGAGCCGCCCTCGTCACCACTGGGCACTGCGGTGCAGTGTTGAGTCTCCGTTCCCCTCTGTCCTGGGTTCACACCAGCTGGAGCTCAGCTGTTTATTTCTGCACCTGACAGTCTTCATAAATCATATCCTATGTTCTATGTCCAAAAATGGCACTAGTCAAAAGAATCCAACCATCATATATTATATGGATAAACCTAATCAAAATAAACTTGAGAGGAATTCAGGCGCTGCGTATACAAGTCAAATTTTCAAGTTAGTTGGAACAGGAAGCATTTTGATTATCATTCTGACAGGAAGATGGGCCACCTAGTCCTTATGATCCATCTCTAATACCCTTTATATACTTAATTGGCGTGTAAATGTCCCGTGTTTAAAGCCAGGTCGGGTCATTCACACTGAACCGAGAAAAGCCGGGTCAGTGCTACCTTT